>NC_026754.1:720000-732500 GCF_000149245.1 Cryptococcus neoformans H99 | reverse complement strand
TACCATGTCAACTCTGTTAATTGTGCTATGAGGCTACACTATGCGGGATATTTGATGCTGGATATTGGCTTCTTCAACCGTACCTCTTTTTTTCACTTTTGCTTTCTCCCCTTTAACCACTTACCAATCTTGGCCAGGCTATACCAGAAACTCTTCACTGGGCCGGCAGTGAACAACCCCTTGATACTTTGGCGCAAAGCGGGGCCGTGGATGATTTTGCGCAATGCTTCCGAGAGGTTGGCTCGAAATTTGGAGTCCTCGACTACAGATACCCGACTGGAATGCTCGCTTGAGGCGGAGGCGGACGAGAGAATAGGATAATGAACGGCAAGAGATTGGCGAAGGGAGAGTGGCAAGGACAGAGTGAGGGAGAGTAGGTACTTTGATCCATCAGGTCTCTACGTGTCCAGTCAGTTTTGGCTTCAAACTGAGGCAGAGTATTGGGTATACCCACGACCATCATCTCTTCTCCGTTCCCCTTCCATTCCCACCCTTCCTTGTCGCCCTTATCTTCGCCCTTCCATCTGATTCCTAATCCTCTCAACAGCCCACCATAGACCTCTCGGAATCCTTCCCTCGCCCCTTCACCTCTTACGATATTCCTCACCTTTTCTGGGTTTTCAGCTCCTGGCACGCTCATTCTTGGATCGCCCGAGTAACTTAGCCCAGCAATCTGTTCCCATAGCCCATCTTCTGTAAAACTGGGCGGTAAAAGGAGGAGAGCGAGGGAGAGGGCAGAGTGTGAATTGGTACTGAGAGCTGAAGAGAGGGATGGCGATGGTGGGATAAGGGTTAGCACCGGCTTGTGTAACCGTCCAGAGAGGTAGAATGTGGTCCATTCTTTCAGGTCTTTCTCCAGCGTCGGAGTGGATATGACGCCGTACTTGACATTCTTTCCCCCCCACTTCCATCAGCTCTTGACAACTGCGTAAAAAGGCCAGACAAAACGACCCACCACGCCGTTAATGTCCACCATGGTCACATACCACACCCCCGCTCCCCACTTCTCCTGCACCCACCCTACCCCTTTCCCGCCTATCCACCTCGCGTACACAGGATAGTGTCCCGGGTTCTGCTCCAGATTGATCTTGTGGAAAGCCTCTGCGTCGGGTGTGGATATCAACAAGTCTGTCAGCGGTCCTGCATCTCCCGGCGCTGGGGGCTTGTAAGATGCCTGGGGCAGGACACCCGAGCCATAAGCCGCTGCCCAATCTATCGGTGCTTGAAATGTCGATATAACAGGCCGGAGTCTACCGTAGGCAGTGGGTTTGGCGACTTTTTCGCGTGCTGGGGTGGAATATGAGCGGAAGAAGAGGGTGTATGTGAGAACTGCGGGACGCGACCCAGCTCCATAGAGTGCGTTTCCAGAAATTGATGCTATACGTCTCGCCATGTCTGTCTGGGGAAGAAAAAGACGAGAAGAATCCCGTCAGAAGATTTCCCGACGCCATCGTCCACCCTCTCGACACCACCGCCACAAACCGCGAAATCGCCGAAAATCGAGAGGACAGTCGCGCTTGGAATTACATCTTGAATCTTGCATACATTTCTTTATTATTTTACACGTATTTTTCAACTGCATTCAATGTCTTTTGGTGGATTTGGTGAGTACTACTGGGTGGACACTGTGGATAGGAGCATACTGATACGTTTTTGGATCCGCAGGACAAGCTGCAGGGGGTGCTAAACCTCTTTTTGGAGGATTTGGCCAACAATCCACTACCTCGGCTCAACCAGCTACGACTGGCGGTGGACTCTTTGGCTCCCAGTCCCAACCACAGCAGCAACAACAACCAGCAGGCGGTTTATTTGGATCTCAGCCAAAGCCTGCAGGGACGGGAATGTTTGGGTCAACTAGCCAGCCTCAACAAGGACAGCAAGGAGGTGGAATGTTTGGGTCGACCACAGGGGCAGGCGCGGCGGGGGTTGGAGGAGGGCTCTTTGGATCAACAATACAACAGCAGCAGCAACCGTCTGGTGGATTGTTTGGCTCTACAACCGGCGCACCTGCTCAAGGAAGTGGTGGGCTCTTTGGTCAGACTCAACAACCTCAGCAGCAGCAGCAACAGCCTCAGGCGGGTGGTGGATTGTTTGGGAGTACGGCGGGCACGAGTACAGGAGGGCTGTTTGGGCAGCAGAACCAAAATCAGCAAAAGCCTGCGGGAGGGCTGTTTGGAAGTACTGCTGCACCTGCGACTGGCGGTGGACTTTTTGGGTCGACTCAGCAGCAGCCTCAACAACAAGGAGGTGGTCTCTTTGGGTCTACTACCCAGCAGCCTTCTCAGGTTGGCGGACTGTTTGGATCAGCAGCTCAACAACAGCAGCAACAGCAGCAAGGTGGAGGGTTGTTTGGAAACCTTGGACAATCACAAGCCAAACCTGCAGGTGGTTTGTTTGGCGGTAGCGCATTTGGTGCTCAACCTCAACAGCAACAACAACCGCAGCAGCAGCAGCAAGGTGGTTTGTTCGGATCAGCTTTTGGCCAGTCTACTAATCAAGTCAACCAGCTTCAACAATCCCAGGCTCCTCAGCAGAGCATGCAGCAGAGCGTGTTTGGTGTGAAGAAGGAGATGGATATCGAGTCGAGGATCAAGGCAGTCCAGGATGCTTGGGATACTAATAGCCCTGACTGCCGTTTCAAAGTAAGTTTTTATTATTTTTTGTTGGAGCTATTAGATCGAGACTGATAAAAGAGTGTAGTATTTTTTCTATAATGTTGTGGAGGAAGGGACAGCAAACAGATATGGAAGGCCGGCAGGTGCGAACGATGATGCCAAGTGGGCAAAAGCTTTGCGGGATAATCCCGACCCCAATTCGTACGTCAAATTTTGGATTCTGAAGCATCATCACCATCATCATCATCATCGCAGAAAAAAACTAAATGTTACGACAGTATGGTCCCTGTATTGGCAGTTGGCTGGGCCGACGTGAAAAAACGACAACAGCTCCAAGAAAACCTTGCAAGCGTTCACCAAGAACGTATCAAGGAGATCACCGCCGCTCTTGCACACACTCGACAAACGTCCCTTTCATCCTCTATCCGTCTCGCCAACCTCCAAGCAAGGCAGTCCCAACTTGTGCACCGGTTGATCCACCTCGCAGCTCAGACTCCGCAGCATGTACCCATCATTCAATCAACAGTGTTTAAGCAGGAAGAAGCAGATATGGCCAAGCAGCTTGAAGGAGTCAAGGCGGAGCTTGAAGGACACGGTAGAAATAGTGTAAAGAGAGTGGAGGCTAGAGGGGAAGTGTCCAGAGGGAGACTGCTTGGTCAGGTGAATGAACTTTGGGGCCAGTTGGAGGAGATTAGGAGGAAGAGAAAGGTCCGGGGTTCTGATGGACGAGAACAATGGGTGGGAGATGAGAAGATGCTGGCTGAGATTGCAGAGGTGAGTTTAGTATTGACCAAGATATAACAACGGCGCGCTGATGCGTGTATTCCTGTATAGGTTCTGGCGACGCAGCAAACGGCGTTACAAAAGCTGTCAGATCTTGTTCAAGACGCGAACCTGGATGCGGACGTGATGTTGAGCCATGGAGGCGAGCGATGAGCTCAGAGTGGGGAGTATGTGTTTTATAGCAGTGTATACAAGGGCAATGCATAGCCATTCGCAGTTTGCAGTCATATATAGCCGCTGTAACAAGTCCCCTGAGACTGCGGCCGCGATTTAGAGTTCAGCCATGTCGACGGACCTGTTTAACTTTCGGATCCTCATTTCACTTTCCCCATCCACTTTCTCTTTCTCTTCCCCAGCGCCAATGGACATTGACTCGCCCCCCTCAAACTCCATCCCAGACATCCTCCAGCCAGACCCGCACTCCCACGTCCTCCTCCCCTCCTTCTCCGCCTCCTTCCCTTTACCCTTCCGCGTCCTCTTCCTCGTCGGCCTGGCAACCCTGCTGTGGGCAGTCAATCTGCATGTCCTCTCCATCATCGGCATAGACATGAGCTGGGTCCTCGACCTGAGAGATGATCCAGGAGGAGGTATATCCCTAGATGAAAGTGACGATGGCGGCGAGCTTGCGGAACAGGGTATGCAGCTGGACGTCCCCTCTCGACTGCAGCAGCTTGCAAACACCACCACCACCACCACCTCGCTCAACGAACCCGATACGCCTATCCGCCTTACAAATACAAGGATAGTGAGACCGTCGGCTAATAAACTGCACGGACCGATGTACAAGTTGTTTCTCATGTACTGCGCCTGGGTCGGGACGGCATGGGTGCTTTTCAGGTACGTGAGCGGCGAAGAGGAGGAAGCGATGGAGAGGTGGAGAGTGATTCCTGGTTTGGCGATGGTGGGTGTTGTGGCTGGTGTGACGGTACCGTGGAGAGGTATCGTGGAGAGGGAACGGGCTGGTTTTAGAAGGTGTGTTGTGTTTGTTTGTTTGTTTACAAGGACGAGTTGGTGTTAACGTCAACGGTGTAGAGCCATCAAGAGGATATTACTGCCTCGTATCAATGATCCTATCCATTTTTCAGATGTCATCCTCGCGGATATCCTCACATCGTTTGCCAAAGTGCTTGGTGACTTGTGGATCTCCGCTATCCAAATCTGGAGCGGTGGGATCACCCAGGGTCGTGTCAGTCAAAGAGGATGGAGCAACTATATCACCTTGCTCATGGTGAGGTAAGTTTGGAGGTTTTCTTTTTTGGTAGTTCTAAACAAGATGGCATGAGCTCAAATAAAATAGTTTGCCATACATGCTGCGATTCCGTCAATGCCTTTTGGAATATTACCAATCCTCATGGCAATCCCCGCGTGCCCTTGCCAACGCTCTCAAGTACTTTTCCGCCTTTCCAGTCATCCTTCTCTCCGCTCTACAAAAATCCGTGGTGTCAGATATTGCCAGTCAAAAGGGCATCTCTGTTCAAGAACTCGCCGAGCGACATGATCGATGGTTTGGCGAGCACCGATTGTTCAGGCTATGGCTTCTCGCTGTCTGTGTCAATTCAATGTACAGTTTCTGGTGGGATGTGGAGATGGACTGGGGATTAGCGTTATGTGAGGCGGACACCTGGTTGGGAGCCAAAAAGGAAGGTGGTGGGAGGCATGAAGGGTGGATAGAGAGGATGAAAAAAATGTTGCGCAAACGGAGGGAAACGGACCATCATCAACGCTCTCCTTGTCCAACCCCATCACCATTTGTCACCTCACCCTCCGTCTCACCTACACGCGCAACCCGCCCAGCTAAATCCTTCTTCGCATTCGGCCTGCGCCCAACTCTTCTTCTCCCTGACCCGCTCATCTACCATCTGTTCACCATCATCGACCTCATACTTCGATTCACATGGTCGCTCAAGCTATCTAATCGGTTACATACTATCAGTGAGATTGAAAGTGGGGTGTTTTTGATGGAGACGCTCGAGTTAATGAGGAGGTGGATGTGGGTGTTTATCAGGGCAGAATGGGAAGCGGTTAAGATGAAAGAGCATAGGTGGGGGAGGGGGAAGCTTGTTTGGGAAGAGGAGGAACAGTGACAATGGTTCTGGTTTGTTTGTGGGAGGGTTTGATTGGCATAAGTACTGGATAAGGATATGGTGTTGTTGTGTATATAGATGCTAGATTTTCTGATTCCCCCAGCATCTTTTTGACATACTTGATTATGATACTGCATGGATTTTAATGGTACAACATATGTGGTTTAATATGATTCGTTCTGGTCATCTACCATTTCCTCCCAACGGCTTTCTACAAATCAACCATAAGCTATGAGAACCTTTTCTAGGAAGACGAGGTTAACCCCACCTGAACACAGTCTTTGAAAGCCCTGAATTCTGCTTCACACATGCCCTTGGACACTTCAGTGTACGACTTGCTTATACATTTACCATACGCCACGGACTGTTTCCCATTGTTCGTAGATTGTATCAGCCCTGGCCTTTCCTTTCGCTTGGAGAGGCGGAAGAGGGGAAAAGTGGAGGCGGCATCGCTGGAGTGGGAAGAAGAGGAGAACGTACCTGTGTAGCACACGATTTGGAGGCATTGGCTAATGTTTTCAATGGCTGCTTGTCTTTGAACCGGGGGGGCATATTGAGCTTCACGATGAGGAGGTTGGATTGAAGGATGACAGTCGATGGAGGAAAACGACAATAATTAATAATGAGATGAAGTCTTATGCTGGTGGAAATAGCTCCGTTTTATCTCTCGTCCTTTAATTTTGGAGCCGCCCACTGTCCATTCCACTTTTGATATTTCTCTCTGTCTTCAAAGTACCAAACTTAGAGGATGGTGATACATGGAAATACAAGTGCAACAGCTGTTATGTTATCAACACACTCTAACGGAAAGTCTCTATTGCCTTCTATGACACCGAACGCCTCCATATGGAAGTGGACAGGGAAAGATTACATGCGGATGCGTCGTAGCTTAGGGATCATAACGCATGCGACTATAAGGGCCAATTTTGAATAGGGTGTTTGGCCGTGTGCGGGAATGTTTTAGTAAGAGTCGAGACGGATGACTTATACTTGCGAATGACATTTGTTCAGGAAAATTATCGCCCTGAGTCTTGTTAGTCCATACAACTTCGGGCTGATATAGAAATTTCTGATCAAAGAATGTAAGAAGAGCTATGATTACTAGAGCATATGCTGACACCTAATTATCGCACATTAAAAATCCTTCTTCAGCCTGTCCACCGGAGGAAGAACCCCTTTCTTTTCCAGCATCTCGAACGTCTCCTCCAGTTCCTCCCATGTATCCGCATAACCTGTCCATCCTAATTTCCTCGCTTTACTCATCGTTCCTACGCAACTCCAGTCCCGTCCCAAAGCAAAGGTCAGAAAGTCCCAGGTGGCCTTTTCCCAAGCTTTTTGATCTAGGTTATACTTATCCCTCAGTTTGCCCCACGCCTCGTTGACATCTTGTCTCTTTGCCCACTTTTCTGGATCGACCTGGCAAAACAATGAGGGTGAACTCTCTGCCTTGACGCCAATGACATGCTCATGCTCCTTCAACGGATGGGCGTTCTCCATGCGCACTGTTGTGGCCTCATAGTTCCCAAATCCAGCCGAATCGGTCACCCCGCCATGTGGAAAAAGGGGATTCGGAACCTTACACCCGAACCTCTCCGCCAGCCTCGGCCACAGATTCTGAAAGCTTTCTGTATCTCCGTTCATCACATTGAAGATATTATTCTTCCCGCACGGGCTGTTTGCAATTTCCCAGGTGGACACCGTAGTGCTTGAAACCACAGGTCAAGATGAAGCGTTTCAAGTGCTCGATTGCGCCGGTCAACTCAAGCGCCCGAATGAAGTTGCTTAGCATGGTTGTGTTGGCGCGCGTGGATTCGACTGGATCGTCGCGGGCAAGGTAGGCACAGAAGAATACATGGTCGGCTTGAATATTCTGAAAATCTTTCGCCATGTCATCGGCGGAGCTCTGTAGGTCAAAGTTTGGTATGTTGGATTTTGGGGTTCTCATAGCCCGGGTTACTCCTGGAGAAGGAGTATACCTTCTCGTGCTCTAGATCTTTACAGAGGTGGTGTACTATGGCGCTTCCTGTAATACCTGGGCATGTTGGAGTCAGTATCCCAGCAAAGAGGAACGGATGGTGAGTGGCTTGTGACTTACCGGTAGCTCCGGTGACGATTGCGGAGGGCATCTTGATTGAGATATTGGCCTTGAACCTGGGATGGAAGTGATGAGATGGATTGTTGTTGGTTATGGATTTGGATGATCTAGAAACGATACCATTGTTGATATGGCATAAGAGTCTTTATGAGGTGACCGATGCTTTGGAGAAACAAGGTTTAGTACTCGTAGATGTGACATCACTGTTCACGGAGACGTCCACATCAAGTCGTTTGTTCACGGTATCTTCCAATAGCAGAGCCCACGGCAGATCATAAGCCGAGTGGAAGCCGGAAATTAGATGCGCCGAAAGGGAGTAAAGGAGTCATGATAAACAAATGCCTACCTAAAGACATGTGTAATGTAGGCACGCAGCCTTGTTTTTAGGAAACCTAGGCACGCGGGGATTGTTTACCCTACCATTGTCGTTGTAGCTAACGCGCATTCCCACTCCTCCAACAAGTCGTCGCCGTTTCCTCTCCTGCGGGCCGACTCGAACGCCCAGAAAAGATATACATCAAACAAGGATACAATACGATACAATACGATACGATACGATACAAAAAGAAGAGAAAAGAGAAAAGCAAGAACAAGAAAAGTAGCAATGCCACGCCAGTTCCCAAATCCCCTCCTGCCTTTACTCCACTCTACGACGTATCCCCAACTACCGTCTGTATCTGATTTGGAGAGTATCCGACAAGCGTTGGCAGAGTATGCGTATGCCGGATCGGGATCGGGATCGGCATCGAATGGTGGTGGTGGTGGTGGTGGGTCGGGGTCGGGAGGAGGTGCGGGGGTTGAGGGGGGTACACCAGGGGGGATGGGAGATGACATGAAGAGGAAAGATAAGAAGCGGAAAGAGCGGGAGGATGAAGATCGAGATCGAGATCAAGATCGGGAAAAGGAAAAGGAGAGGGAGAGGGAGAGGGAAAGAGCGGCGATAGAAGCGAATGAGCGAGCGAGTATGAGGTTGGAAGTGGCGGAGAAGGCGCGGGTGGCACATGCGCAAGGGGTGGTGGTGGGGAAGAAGAAGGGGTTGAGTGGGGTTGCGGGTAAAGGGTCGTCTGCTTCTACTGCGAGTCCGACGGGTGTCAAGGTGAAGAGGGAGCGGTCGTGTGAGTGTGTTTTGTTTGGGAAGGGAAGGCGAAGGGGAAGGGGAAGGGAAAGGAAGAGGCTGACGGTAGATGAATAGTGAGCCCAGCACCGTCAAATGCATCTACAACATCGTTTAAACCAAGTGCATCGCAACAGACGTATAGTGGACAAATCAAGAAGAAGAAGAAGATCAAGAGGGTGTTGGACAGCGATGACGAGACGCCCTGTACGTGTTTTTCTTTATTTGGTATATCGCAACTTACATGGGACAAGCAACGAGGGAGCGCTCGATGACACTGGCATCCCCACCGCCATACCCATCCACTACATCCGGCTTGAAACTCAAAATCTCGCATACCCAGCCGAAACGACCCTCGGTCGACGCTACCCATTCTCCTGCATCATCGTCCACCCCGCTCCCGGGCGCCCATATCGATTTCGCCCTTCCCGCCCAGCCGTCCCGCCCTTTGGTGCCTACGAGACAAGGACCGAGACAACCGATGAAACCGGGCCCTAAAAAGCAGAGTGAAGTGGATGAAGATTATAGTAACAAGAAGGCGCCGAACCAGGTCGCGTTTCCTACGTTTTGGAGTGCGGTGGAGCCGTATTTGCGGGATGTGAGGGAGGATGATTTGGCTATGCTGGGGTTCAAGGTGTGTGTTTTGTCTCTTTGCGTGTCGATGTCGGTGCTGATGCTGATGGTGGGGATAGACCGATCCGGCAGAGTCGTATGAAATTCCTCCCAGAGGACGGCACTATACAGAAGTATGGGATGAAGAAGATGGGAATCCACCTGGGACACGTACCCGCTTCCCGGTGCCCAACTTGCGCCAGCAACAAATCCAACAGTCGCAAACTATAAATCATACTCGTAAGAACACGTTGGCTCTAGCGGCCTCGGCCGGCGGGCCGCACATTCCGCATTTCGTACCGGCGCAGGAGATGAGGGATGAGAACCTGGTGGATGAGCAACGGGGGTTGGGTGGGTTGACGGAGAGGGTTGTCGCCGCCGTGGTGGGGACGTTTGTGGGGGATGACAGGGAGAAGGAAAAGGAGAGAGAAAGGGAAAGAAGGGAGAGGGAGAGGATGGAGGGTGGGGAGGTGGGGGAAAAGGTGGAGCCTGCAAAAGTGGATGTGGTTGATTTGGAGGAGAGGATGAAACACGAGTTGAGGGCGGTTATGCTTCTTGGCGAGCACGAAGAGGTATGTTATGGTTATATTTAATCGAAAAGAGGCTAAACGCAGGGTTAACAGTTTGACCCGAATAATCGAGATGACGACGAGATCACATCAGCGTTACGCCAATGCCAGCGTCTTTTAGTACACCAGACGGCACTGAACGAAGCGCGCAAAAGGCGTCTGGCGGAGATTGCAAAACAACGGCTGGCATACACAGAGTACCGCGCCGCGCTGGACGGGGTGGAGAAATCTATCGAAGAAGCATGGCTGAAACGTATCAAAAAGTATGGGCTGTCGCCTAAAAAGAAGCTGATGGTGGAGGGCGGGGGCACGGGGACGGTGGTGGGGGAACATGGGGAGGTGGTGCAGCTGAATGCGTCTGGACGGCCGCCGGTGCCGGATACGCTGCGACGGCTGGTGGATACGCGGAAGGGCTGGATGGGGAGTGTGGGCCGGGTGATCAAGGAACGGCCGCGGGGAGAGTTGGTGGGGATTCCGGGGGAGAGCGTGTACAAGGATATGGAGGGGGGGGAGAGCGTATAGATAGATATATGCGACTATTGCATGCGTGACTCGGTGTGAAACTCGGAACGGTGTCGGGGAAAGCTGTAGCGTGGATGGTATAACTAGCGTGTGTGCGACGCCCGGGGCGGGGTTGATAAGCTGATAAACGCTGAGTCAGCGCGGGGATGGCCAGGCCTCGCCATAGTGCGGAGAGGCGGGGATGTCCGTGGGGGTGGACTATCTCGGCCACGGTCTCCGCAGTCGGCCACCGAGTTCGCGCGAGATCTCGGGACCCAGAGCTGACTTGGCGACTCGGCGACTGACAAAGCGGCTGACTCACCTCGTGCCATTCTCGCCCTCCCCCTCCCGTATAAAAATGCAGCCCCCTCCCGACCTCCCCCTCCCCCCCCACCATACACAATGTCTGCCATCCAGCGCCCATCCACGCCATACCCATACACACACACCCTCGTACACGGCCACAGCGCCTCGTACCTGCAGCCACACCCGCTGCACCACCATGCCTCCACCCAGCCACTGCACTTCCACATGACCAGGATGCCACAGCGCGTCCCCCCTTCTCTCCTCCACCGCGTCTCCTCCTCCTCTGCCCCGCGCTCCCCCAGGCTCATGCCCCTCTCCGCGCCGCACCCCGCGTCGCCGTCTCGCGCATCAGAGACACCAGAGACGCAGCTCGATCGCCGCACCTCCACCTGCTCGTCTGCCTACTCCCCAGCGCTCCCCACCACACCACCGCTCCTGCCCACCTTGATCGCACCCACGCCCCTCACACTCCCGCCGTCGGTCATGTACCCTGCACCGCTCGATCAAGTGGAGGAGCTTTTACCAGTCGGCCTCGAGCAGCTGGACAAGTCACAGTCACACGCCAGTGTATGGCAAGTCGAAGTGGAGGACGAGGAGGAGAGGGGCAGGAAGCGATCCGTCGGGCAGGAGACGAGGTTCAAGCGCAGTCAGACACCGACAGTCCTGCTAGAGGCGCTCAAGCGTCTTTCCAAGTGCGCGGCGATCGACGAAAAGAGGGAACGAACACCAGAAACAGAAGGCGAAAGAAAAAGAGTACTGAGAAGTATGGTAGATGGGGGTGCATGGGTCGTTGTCGGTTGATCTCTGTAGTGTCTACCTGGCCATGTTGTTTTTATATATAATGAAATGTATTTTGGTTTTTTTGGAACATTGAGTCTGCACAAGCGAGCTGCTGATAAGCTGGGGGATTCAATACGGAGGATGGCGGATGGATGGGCAGATATGATACAATACAAGTATGCCAGAGCAGATGCAGTGATGGATAATAGGATGCAATGGAGTAATAAAAATACGATGGGGGATAACAACGATACGATGGTATAGGATAACATGCACAAACATGCACAAAGAATCATGATCGATGATATACTCAACTCGATTTTCCAGGGTGTTTGCGTCATTCCCCACCCAAACTTTTTCCTTTACCGCCGGCTCCCATTTGCTGCTCCCATTTTCCCATCTCACTTCAATCCATCTCATTTCAATCCACATTTCCTTTTCCCCCTTTTCTTTCTTTTCCTCGCATCGTAACCCACAACAAACCCACACAACATGCCCGACTCGCCGGCCGTCTCCCCGCTCCCCAAGGACCCAGAAGGCATCACAGAGCAGCTCCAGTCTGTCTCCACCCCTCCCCCTCCTCCACAGGTGCAGAAAGCCCCAAGGCAGAAGAAGATTGCAGTCTTGACCAGCGGAGGCGACTCGGCCGGTATGAACGCTGCCGGTGAGTGAATGCCCTTTGTGCTCATTCTCCTCCTTCTCATGACACTAACGCCCCCCCTTTTTTTTTTCATAGTCCGAGCCGTCGTCCGCCAGGCCATCGCCCGTGGCTGTCAAGCCTACATCATCCGTGAAGGCTGGGAAGGTCTCGTCCGCGGCAACACGTCCGGCCCCACCCCCGCACCCACCGCCCCCCAGTCCCCCACCCTTTCCGCCTCGTCCAAAACACTCACCTTTTCCTCTTTACCCCCCTCGCAGCAACTCGACAAGCTCACTTCCACTCTGAACAAGGAATCACTCGCCAACGAAATCTCCGTCTCTGACCCGAACGAGGTCACCCCGCTCGAGGATACCCCCCTCAGTTTCGGGTACGGCCAGCTC
>NC_026754.1:632500-715000 GCF_000149245.1 Cryptococcus neoformans H99 | reverse complement strand
TACAATTGCTGTTGCACAGTCTGGGACAGATGTGAGTCGTCAACAACCGAGTCGAGGGGCACCTCGTTGGTGAACTCCTCATCGAAATTGGAAGTGTCAATAGCACTCGCCACAGCGGGCTTGAAAGGTGGTTGGATTTGCTTGTTCCAGAGTTTTGTAAAGTTGATGTGTTTGGCAAAGAAGGGGTGATTCTTGATATCCTGGGCGCCGTTGACGCCAAGCCTTTGGCGAGGATCTCGATTAAGCAAACCGGTCAGAAGAGACCTGGCTTCAGAACGAACGCCATCGGGGAAGCGCAAAGGTTCGGTGAGAATCTTGCGGTACATTTCGTTGGTGTTTTCGTCGTAAAAGGGAGGAAGACCAGTGAGCATTTCGTACAAGAGGACACCAAGAGTCCACCAGTCAACGCATTTAGTATAGCCGTGACCAGAAAGAAGTTCAGGAGCAAGACTACGTCATGTCAGCTAATATTGACAGTGATGGTAAGCGGTCGACATACTATTCAGGTGTACCACAGAAGGCTACGGTGGAAAATTAGTTGAGCTCGCAAGTGTACAGGAAGATACCCACTATTTGTGGTGTCCGAGTTGGACATGTTGAGTTTACACAGTCCAAAATCACAAAGGGCAATATTCCCGGCGTAATCTAACAGAATGTTTTCGGGCTTCAAATCTCTGCAAATTGTTAATTAGCTCTTTCGCCATACATGCTGAAGAAGACTCACCTGTAGATCACATTGAAGGAGTGCAAATGCTCCAACGCCAGCAGTAGTTGGGCCGAGTAGAACCTAGACCTAGTCTCGTTGAACTTGCCCTCCCTCTGCAAGTGGTGGAACAACTCTCCTCCGTTGATGAACGCCAAGACCAGGTACAGCTTTTCCTTGGACTGGAAAGAGAACTTTAAGGGCACAATAAAAGGGCAGTTAACCTGGGCGAGGACGGTACGTTCTGCCAAGGTGTGGGTAACTTCGGATCGGGAGACAATGTGGGCTTTTCGGATGGTTTTGAGAGCATAAATTCGGAGCGTGTCACGCTTGCGGACTTGCATGACTTTACCGAAACTGCCCTTGCCAATAACTTTAAGAAGCTCAAAGCTATCAATCGTAAGAATTTGCCCCTGTGGTGAAATTCATTAGCCATATCCAAGGAAATTCAAATTAGAAGTTATTCACAGAAGCAGGCTTGAAGGACACTTGAACATTAATAGACCCTGAGCCACCACCGCCTTGCACAGTCACCCAGTCGTCTGTCACCCTCTGAACACCGTATCAGCACAAGCTCACAAGTCCTACTTCGAGGACATCAACCATACTCACCAAAGAGTCCAAGTTGGGCGTGAATCTGATGCTACCCAAGCACAAGTCTGAGTTACCCATATCCTCGCCCTCGCCTTCACCGTTAGACTTTTCTCGGCCCTCTGCATGAGGCTCCCTTGTCCTCAAGTACACAGTAGCGCTAATCTCGCTTATCCTAGAAACATCAAAAGTCGCACTGTACATCCATACTGGCGATGCCAAGTCACCGCCAAGCGCATCGACGAGGACTTCATTTTTGTCGAACTCAAGAACGAGATAGGGAAGCCACCAGACTTGGCGACGCTGGAGAGAGTCACGATTGGCACCAGCCGCCTTGACGATGGCGGTGGGAGGAGATGTAGCTATGCGGGAAGCAAGGGTAGGATGGGTGGTAAGAGCTTCCTGGACTGGGGCAGGGACAGAGACTACAGTCGCGTCAGGATTTTCCAGTTAACCATATGAAATGCAACACTCACCTCCTTGCGGCAAACTAAGTCCCTTTGCGGCAGTCACACGGATCTTGAGCATACCACTCCTAGGCACAGGCGGCTTGACTGCATCTTCAGGGTGGGGGTTGCCAGGGGTAGGAGTGGTGGAACGAGAGGTATCGGAAGGGCTGTTGTTGTTGGAGCTGTGGTGTTTGCCCGATAGGAACCCTCCTTCTTTGAATTCTGTGCGGCGAATAATAAACGCGGATGATAAGAGAAAACATGACGATGAGAGAACAAACAAGGGCTTGGTCAGCAACGACTTTCCAAAAACTAGCAGACAAAAGACGCGATCGTTCTTGAGCTTGGTACAGAAATGCACTCACTTTTACCAAATTTCCAGGACATCATGGAAGGCAATGGACTCCTTGAGCTGTGGGCAGGGATATAAGTAGAAGTTCTTGGACGCGCCGTAATGACCGGTGGAGATCGAAGCAGAGTTTGGTGGCGTCGTCGGGTCGGGGCCGGTGACTTTGTGGTCGCGAGTGATTTGTCTATGCGTTTTCCGACACGGACTGGCGATGCGGATCTGTTTCTGTCGCTGGTTGCGAGGTGAATTTGTTTGAAAAGAAGCAGTTGTGAAGATGGAGATGAGAAAATAAAAATGGAACAGAGCGAAGCGAAACGAGAACTGCTGAACGACGGCGATCACTAAGCCGGCCCGCCTTTAAGGTTTTCTTAACACGCTTAACATTTTCTTAACGCCCCTCATTCTCCCCAGCTCTCTCTCGACGGCGGCACAGATGTAGATGGCTGGCATCTTGCGTGCATCTTTCCATTTTCAACATAACAAAGAATCAACTACGCTTAGCGCCACAAATTTCGTTTTCGTATGCATAGATATAGTGCGGCTGTGAGATATACGCAGAATGTCACACTCCTTTTTTGCCCGATATTCTTCTCTCTTCACGACCTCTCTTGGATACTACTAATCCCTTCTTCTGCCCCAGCTCTCCCTTCGGTCCCTTCTCGGACTCCGGCTCCTATCCCTCGGCGGCCCATTGGGCCCATTCCTATCATCTTCTCGTTTCCACCTTCCTTCAGGCAACGGTGCCCTCTCGTATCCCCCTCTCCCTCCCCTGGGGCCAGTCCTATCTTGAGGCGGCAAAGGGGCACCCCGTCCCCATCGAGTAGCGTCTGATCCTTCTCCCGGCGCGGAGGATGGCGCAATGACGCGTTGCGATCGTTCTCGATCACCTCCCCGATCACCCCAGCCAAATCCTCCTCTCGGGCCCTCACGGTCGCGCAACCCGGCCGGGCCCGCGGAAGAGTTACCAGCAATGCCAGCAAGGGCACCAGAAGCGAGCGAGCCGACAGGATGCCGGGGTTCTGGGACAGTAATGCTGACGCTCAAAAAGTCTCCAGTAACGAACCCATAGTCGTCCAGTGGTTTCTCTTCAATCTTCCTTCCTCTTCTGCCAAGCTCCCTATCCTCATCCAGGTTCATAGAGTCATCATTATTGCCGCTTTGCAAGTCGCGACCAATGAAAGAGGTGAGATCTTTGAAACGATACAGGCCACGAGGGTTGGCATCAACATAAACGTGTCGGAAGTGGAAACGAGTTTGAGGAGATCGGTAAGGAGCAGGGAATGATGGGTAAAGAAGCTTTATAAGTTCACTGGGGGTCGACGTTTGCCTATCATGGCAGTCAGCTCTAACTATCTTCGATTGGCAGAATCAAGGACTTACCAAGCGTAAACCTGGAATTCGTCTCTTGTCGGGAAGACGCCGGCATCAAAGTCAGCCAGAGGAGTGTGTCTTCCTTTGGTGACAAATATCCTAATCAAGTGCGGTGTTCGCGGTCCCTAAAGTTGTCACATATGAATTCAGCACCTGTATGAAAGTAATAATATCAGCTCAAACTTACCTTCGTTGAAGGAGAGGGGCTCCTGTCCGAGTACGGCGAACGAGTACGAGAGCGAGTGGAGAGCGACCTGCTCCTACTTCTTGATTGTGATAGGGATCGAGGCATTTTCGTCCTACGTGTCTCGATGGTTACTGAGCTTAAATAGAAGAATAGAGTTGATCGCGAAGGATAGAGAAGAATAAGTATGTGGAGGCTGAAATAAGTTTGCGTAAGCGGACGTAACCGCTGAATTATCTGATGTCATCACTGGATCATCTTCGCCGTCTCCCAGAAGTCTGGCAGACAAACCGAAAAATGGTGATATGCATCGTATTACAAGTCAAGTACGTACCAGGCATAGCGAGCGGTGATAGCAATCGAGGATAAGTGATCAGCCATCCCCTAAGCGCTAAAATGATATCCGTTCTCCGTCCCACTCTTCTCCGAGCGACTCCTCTCCTCGCCCGCCCATTCACATCCACTCCCTGGCGGCCCCAATCCCAACCCGAGACACCACTTCCTTCCTCTAAAGACCCTTCCCACCCTCATCTTTTCTACCATCCCAACTCGTCATACGTCTCCTTGTCATTCTTACCTCATCCTCCTGCTATTTACGGGTCAAGGACTGTGTTGGGGTACTTGCCTTTGGGTGATGCGGCTTTGGATGATTTTAGAGAGGAACCAAAGTTTAGGTGCGTAGAGAGACTTCTTTTTCTGTAAGACTAACCCAAGGCTAACGTACTTTACTCTCCCTGAAATCATAGAAAAGTACTGGACGACGCGGTTAAATCTGGACTTGAGCAAGGCAAAGCGACCACAGTGCAGTTTGAGGCCGAAACCCGACCTGTCGATGGATGGATACATATTACTGGTAAGCCAGATACCCGGGGACTTCTCTATCAAGGGGAAATGGGTTAAAGCGGTCTAACAAATTGTGAAGACGAACGTGCCATCCCACCCGCTGGGAGGATAGGTGAAACTGAAGACATCATCGGCTCCGTCTACGTCCAAGAGGGCAAGGTATGCTGCCCTTTCCCATCTTAAATACTTAAGTTGCTCTTCTTAACATGATAATACAGATTGTGGCGGACACTTATTCACCCCTGCCTACCTACCGACTCGTCACTACTAACGGTGTCATGCGACTCCCCGAAGGTCTTGACAAGCATGTCATCGAAGTTCTGGAAGGAATTGACAAGGAGGAAAGGACCCAGGCTGCCGCTGACTTGATGTAAACCCTCCTTGCGCCGAGATTGGCTGTATTATAGACGCTTACGTATGTATATCTCACAGCTCACTATAAATACATCGTGACATATACAAAACCCAAGACACAAAATTTGTTAGGAAATAATCTGATAAACCCCCAATCTCAATTCTGGGGCATTGGAGGATCAGGCATAAGGACATAACTCTTCTGACCTTCCTCGTTTCTCACTGCCTCTTGCGATTGCTTTAATCCCAATCCCACCTGAGGCATCGCCTTTGCGCCTTCTTCCTTTGTTTTCAAACTCGCCTGTCTCGCCAACTCTCCCCTCAACTCCGGCCCAAGGCTCGGTACAGGTTTTCGCCTAGTAGAGTTACTTCTCCCCAAGCCCGAACCGCCAGTATTGGGATTCGGCGAGTCTCCTGGACCCATTGAGCCCTGTGATGCCTTGCGTCTGGTGTGAACTTGTGAGGTAGGGCGCGGCTGACTAGGTTGGCTCTCGGAGAGGGATGTGCGCGGTTGACTGATAGAGTTCCTAGCGGCTATGGGCGGAGGAGGTATAGGATCTGATGATAAATGTCGGTTAGAATCGGTTTCAATCGGTGAGAAGACAGGTTGAGAATGCTGAGTAGGCTGAAAGGAAAGTTCGGGAATCGTAGGCGTTTTAAATGGGTCGTGGCCTTGGGAACTTCCGTCCTGAAGGACTTCTTGATCGTCTTTCTCGCCGTCTGTAGTAAACTGATCGGTCATAGCAGGAGGAACAGGCATCTCTTCGACTGTACGACCCATACCTTCGGCACTAGCTTGAGTCCTGCTCGAGTTATAGCTGCCATCCTTCCTCAAAGCGCCTATCACCACAGTGTTACCCACGGTTTCTCCTTTATCCATTCCTTTATTGCCCATACCGATGGAATTATAACCTGGTGAATGGCCAGGATCTGATGGTGCTGTTGAACCTGAAATCACTCGACGATGAGTCATACCCATCTGATGATCGTCGCCATCCCATCTGTTTCCAAATGTTCGATCTCGTCTGTGTTTACGAAGACAGAAGAACGCCAAAGCCGCGAGTGCTCCAAGACCAGCCAGGACACCAATGACGATACCTGCGATCGCACCGCCGCCAATACCGCTCGAACTCTCAGAGGCGCCGCTATCGCTTGTACCAGCTCCCAAGGTCGCACTTTGGCTAGCTTGGCCCGTAGCTGTTGCGGTTTTACTCATGCTCTCATATGCCGCTAAACAGCTTGTGTTTGACCCCTCAATGACACTGAAAATGTTGCTCGTGTTTGAAGTGCCGTAACCATCGTCTACATAGCCGTAGATATAGTATCGACCCTCGGGAAGAGCAACAGATTCCCAATCATAACCATGATTGGCCAACTGGGTAATGATGGTCCTGTTGATGTTAAGATTGGTACGGCGAGACAATGTTGCGTTGGCGACTGCGGTAGAAGCGGCGGCGGCAGTAGTAGAATGAGCGGCAGAAGATGTAGCTGCTGCGCCTGAAGTGACGGCACTGGATGTTCTTTGTGAGGTTGCAGCAGCAGAAGTGCTGGCGGCTGAGGTAGGAGTTGCGCTGGCAGAAGGGACATCCTGGTCGACTCCTGCATTTACAGCATATATTGTGATGTTCACTTTAGAGTCATCCTCGTTGTATACGTTCCAGTAGATTCTAAGCTATGTAAGCTATCGGCTCTGGGAAACGAGACAGACGATACTTACCGTCCAAGACCACATGCGGTCATAGTTTCCACGTTATGTATTGTTAAATAGGGTTTACCAGTTGCAGCTGCAGAGGAAGCAGCCGAGGTCGTAACAGCTGCAGTCGTTGTTGAAGTAGCAGCCCCAGCGGCAGAAGTAGTTGCTACAGCGGCTGTAGACGTTGCAGCCCCAGCAGAAGTCGCAGCGGCCGCTCCAGATGTTCTCGCTGTTGAAGTAGCGGCAGCTGATTGCCCATTCACTAAGCAAGGAAAGATGTGCGTCCACATGAGTAGTCCAAGGAGAAGATGCGCCCCATATAGAATACTCGACGAAGAAGACCGCATCTTGTCAAAAGAGCAGTCTTAGCGTGTTGATAAATTGAGGTTCGTCACTCTTGACGTAGAGGAACCGGAGCGATGCTCGAGGATCAAAGACTCTACACCAGTGGAAGCTGAAAATGATAAAGGACTGGAGCACGGCCAAGTTGTATGGTTTTGAAAAGGTCTTTGAAGTTTCCTTGTGGCGAATGGACGATGAGATATAGTGGCTTGGACAATCTCAATCGGTACAGCCCCAGGCAAGTCGAAAGTAAAAATGCGGTGCTGTGTTAAGGCCTGCTGTGTATGAAAACGCGTCGCACACCAGGTGGACGATAAGTCAAGCTGTCTCTGACAGGGTACTTAAAGAAAGGGATATAAATGATAGAGAGGAAATAGACAGATGTTTGTGTCTGGAGCTTTATTTGATGCAGGCCGTGGCTCTAGCTTCGTTCTGCGAGTTTGGAAGCAAGATCCCTCCTTTTCACGCGGAGGCAGGCGCGTGTTTGTCGAAGATGATGGAAAGGGATGGCTTGCCGAGTGCTTTGGTGAGCTAGGATACGAGCTGGAACAGAGAAAGAAGATATGGCATGGCAGTGCAGTATGCAGGCTTACGAGGCTAGGGTATATGCTGGAGCTGGGGCGGTAAACGGGGGTTGCGAGGAGATTACAGGAGAAAGCCAGTCACCCGTCACGCACCGCCCAGAAGAAACGCGACTATAAAACTAAGGCACCGTTCACTTCCGCTTACCGCCACACCCCAGAATATGGTATCCTGCAAAAGACTCTTCTAGACACGCAAAATCAGATTAGCTTTGGCCAAGCTGCGTTAGCAATTCAAAGGCCTTAATTAGCATAAGGACAAAAGTGAGCAACCATGGCTGTCACCGTTACATTGCTTATTAACCGCTTGCTTTCCACCGACCCGTAGTTCTACCAAGCTTAAAGAAGGAATCATCACAAGGCTTATAAGAGGTTAAGAGGTTAGAGATATGACGATCATGACTCCCATTCAAGACTGCCATCCCCTGCGTCCTAAGAGACCATTGACTGTACTCAAGGCTGAACAATTCAAAGATTATACAACAATACATGTTCGGATATCTAAATCAAAATGCACAAATGGCTGCAACAAGCAGGAGAGTTAGCATTCGATGTTCTGTCCATACAGTCAACTTACGAGTATAATAGTTAATCACCTGTTTCCTTTCTTCCTGTCATACCACGCCTTGAATAATCGTCCTGAATCTTGCCCGATGGAGAATACTAAATCGTATAGTTCAGCCCTCGCTTTGAATCTCAATCACAACTAAGATGGGACTTACACTGTCTTTCATCCCCTTCCATTCCGTCCCGAAACATCTCCGCTTTGCTTGTACTCAGCTCTGGCATGGTATGATCTGCTGATGCGTGGTGCGCCGCCAAATCTTGTAAAGTCGGTAGTCGCCCTGTGAACGCCTGGGAACCTCTCGTCAATTAGATTCTTTATACCGCAAGTCTTTTGCACTTACTCTCAAAAGCATATTTCGGATATTTGTAGCCTGTTCATCCTCCAGCATGTCTGCAAGCTTCTTTCCCCAGCGGTACCACCACCCATTCCCACCAACTAGGTTGGAGAGTTTGACGCTGACAGGAGATGCGACCAAGGCCGACTGGACACGGCTGGAGTACGGAAGAGGCAGTGCGAATGTTGTGAATTGACTAGTAGAGAAGTTGTCAGACACATGCACGGGAGGTGGAAAATAGTTATTCGCTCACTTGACACTTAATGTCTGGGCCAACCAAAAGGGAAGCTCAACTTTCGTGCCCTCACGGATCTACACCATTTATCAGCAAAGTTGCCTGATCACAGCTTCATTAGCCCACATCATTCTCGGTGCTCCCTTCCAGATATCCTAGACCCTCAACATCAAGCGCAAAAGTGCACGACATTTTCTATTCCCAAAGCATAAGCAGAGATCGCGTCAGTCACGTCCATGGCACTCTGGCACACAAGTCTATCGCAACTTACATGGTTATCAGCCAAGATGGACGTAATTGAGAAGTAGTCGTCCTCCATGGCTTGAGATTGTGCTCCAGCAGGTATGGTAAGGAAGTATTATAAGTGGTCCTATAATGCTGATTATCGGGATTCTTAGTTCTCGGAACATCATTATTTGCAGTCAAACGCGTCCGTGCCTGAATCGCGTACAAGCCAGAGCCTTGAAGTTAGGCGTACCATTAATTTCGCGGGCCTTTTTGCTCCCAGTTTTTCCCTCTTCCCGCGCCTAAAACCTTTCTACTCTCCTCTTTCCTTCGACATTTCGTCTTTTCCCGATATTCAAGAGTCTCACATCGTATTAACGACTTTTTCTTCGCCTCATCACTCCACGGCTCTCCAGGCGCCCCAAGAAGAACAAAAGATGCGACCTACCTCTATTCTTGCTGGTGCTTCCCGTATCCCCTTAACCGGTAAAAGGGGTAACAAGGATTTCTACAAAGGTCAGTCCCCTCCCGCTTTCTTCTTCTTCTCTCTCTCTATTGCTTTAACCTTGCGACTGTGCTGATATGGGTGGTTAATTATAGGTACTGGTCAGTCAAGAGTTCCCGGAGCTGGTCACCGAACGGGTGCTCCAGGTGTTCACGTCGTTCGTGGAAAATCCAAATATAGACTGTTGGATGACCGAGTTAGGGTGTTTGTCGGACCTGGGAAGGATGCTTTGGACAATACCGAGGTTAGTAGCTCCATCCATCCAACAAAACCTCATTAGGAAAGGAAGGAAATTAATGGGAGTTTGCTGGGAAACAGTTGCGACCATACGTAGCCACCCGAGACGACGACGACCAGTCACACACGACATTCTTCAACCCCTTCTCCCGCGCTTCTGCTTCTCGTCCCAACTTACCCTCCTTCTCCCCCAACGTTCCCCCTCCTGCATTTGGAGAACGACTTACACGGAAAGATTACACCAGATTCTCAAAGAAGTATGCGCAGCTGAGTTTAGAGGAGAGGCAATGGGTGGTCATGGAGCAGAGAAGGAAGTGGTGGGCAGGGATGATGCAGCTCTATGGAAAGCAAGAGGAAACTACTAGCGCGCAAGAGTCAGAGAGATTAGAAGGCGAGGAGAAGAAGTCTGCTTAGGTTTGATGCACTATTCATTGTTTTTGGTCAATGTCTTGAGGTTTTCATGATGTAACGTGACGGCATTCCGACGAGAGAGTCCGTTACAATAACATCGTTGCATAATTAAAGCAAAATCTTTTATACACCCTCTAACTAGTAGACGCCCCCACAGCCAACCTCTTGAGATGTTCCATGAACACTTGCAAACTGACATCATCCGTAAAGATCGCCTGACCACCAGCAGGTCCAGCGCCGTAATTGCTCCCACTCATGTGAGTAGTTGAAGGGTTCAACTTGCTCAGCAAGAACCTCGCTTGACTTCCGCCCTGGTCACAAACAACGTATCGAGGGATGGGCATTCGGTCTTCAAGTAATTCTTGGGCATCGCCAATAGGGGCCTCAAGCAGCTCCTTAAAGTTGGCATAGTCTTCCTGTTCTTGATAATTGGCTTTACGCCATTGGGCAATGGTCTCACCGTGGAAAATGAGAATGTGGAAGAAAGTGTCGAGAAGAAGGATGACATCGGGACGGATGGAGACAGAGTCAAGTAAGACGGGATGGGGCTCAGAGTCAAAGCCATAAGACATGAGAGTGGGTTGAATCATGATGAGAGAATTGTTGACATCCGAATCGTTGAGAACATGGCTATGTAATGTCAGCATTTATTCACAACTAAAAAAAAAGAAAAACAAAAAAAGGTAAAAGACATACCGGTAGAAAGCCGTCTCATCAGGAGAGTTGTTGAATACTTGCAAAAATTGACTTCGTCGCAAGTGGAACATGAATTGCGGATAGATTGAGAAGTTTGGACTGAGCTGGAAGCTTGTCGGATCTTCCTTTCTGTAATCGGCAAACTTTTGGCACAATCTGATCAACATCCTATCCAGCCACCTGAGAACGTCGGGAGAGTCATCAATCTCCGCCTTGAACACGGCAATCCTCGCCATAAGGACAGCAGCGGCTTCCTGGTCGAAGGACGCGGCGATAGACGGGTGGCCGCCTTCTTGAAAGACTCGGGACACAGTGGTGACTCGCAAGCGGTACTGGCCGGAGGAGTGTTGGTAATGGGTAACAAATTGAATGAGACCAGACTGGTTGGGGGCGAGGGCTTGGCCGGCAGGGGTGACGACCTCAAAGTAGGTAGCGAGGGTACTCTTGGGAGTGAGGGAGCAAACCTTCCAAGCAGAAGTTTGACCAATACCGATTTCGGTTTCGCCGACACAAGATGACTTCTTGTTGGCGGAAATAACATGGCCAATGACACCAGAGATCTTGAGCTCCTTTGTGGTCTACCGCGAAAAATTAACTTCACATCTTTTTGAGGAACAGGTGCAGACTTACAAGAACATCATAAGTCGCGTTGAAGCCCATCTTCAAATACCCTTGCTCATCCTTGCCTAACGTACGCAAAAAGCTCTGCTTGAAAATAGCAGTCATGAACGAATCAGAGATGGTCATAAAGCCGTTGGTAGCGTTGGTGAGCGACTTCATCTCAAGTAAACCGACTTGATCGAGACAACCAGCATAGATATCAATAGCATGGCCGTTTACAGAGGCACGCTTGGAAAGGGCCTCGTAAAACTAGTGAACCCATCAGTCCATGTTCAGCGCCCTTCATTGTGACTTACCTTGGAGGCACGCTTAAAGTGCTTGACGCTGTCACGGTCAATGTCGTGGTGAGATCGGATGGGCTCTCGAAGCTCGGGACCAACGACCATACCAGGTCCATCAGTGGCAGGACCACCAGAGAAAAGCATTATCCTGGCACCAGTGTTGGGGAAGGCAGTCTATCCTCTATCAGCCTTGCCTTCGTGACATCAACGGCAAAAACTCACCTCAAGCAGAGAGACAGCCACGCTCAAAGCCACACCTGTACACCTCAAAGGCCTCTTATCCTGATCCACGGGCCAAGGGTCCCTCTGGAGCTGCTCCAAGATGTTGGTGAGCTGGAATTCACAAGCCTGGACAGGCATAAGGAACTTGGAGGCAGCAGGGGCGGGCATAGGTTGACCAGGGCGCACGGGCTGAATGGGGCGGTTGGAGGGGTTGAGGCCGAGCATGTCGGCGATCTGCTTGGGTTGGTAATCCTTGGAACCTCGGAAAACGTAGGCCTTGGGGCAGTCGGCGTAGGCGAGTTCGTGGACCATGGCCTATGAAATTCGTTAGACGGGATTACGGCAAAAATCACACATAACGCACCATAGTACCGTAAGTGACCAAGCCGACTAACGCATTGGGGGGCAACAAGCTCAAGCTAACCACCAAAGTCTCCTTCAGTGCCTTGAGCTCATCCTCATCGACACAGGTGTCAACAATATAGAGGAAAATGGGAGGGATTTGGGCAGGACGAGAAAGGGTGTACTCGATGGTGGTGAACTTGGGCAGAAGCTCGGGAGGAAGGTTGTTAGGGGAAAGATCCTGGTGATAATGAGGAGGGAAAGGGTTACGCTGGAGACAGAAGGGACAAATCCACATTTTGCCTCGGACGTCGACTTGGCTGTAAAACTCAATTAGCACACGGAATTTCCTGCGTCGCGCTTGAGGAAACAGGCAAAGAACATACCAGTAAGGGTTGAGGATAGCCTTACAAGATGAGCCCTTACAGGTAACAGGCTCGTACATGACAGGGGGAAGGTCCTCCCGTTCCTTCAAGGGGGTGTAGAGGGCAGAGATGGGTACTACAGTTCGGGTGGCTTCGAGCCGGCTAGAAGGCCACACGTTCCAGGAGAACCTGACGCCTGCAGAAGAGTATTAGAAACCTGTTTTTTTGGCCATTAGATGGTTGTACGTACCATCCTTGTCCTCGATGTCTTCAAAGTTCATTTTGAGGGATGTATATGGGTTGCGGAGGATGTATGGGGGTGGATGTATGCAGATAGCGCGAGGAGTGAGCTAGAATAGAGAGGGGAGCTCGCCGCGTCAACCGCGAGTGTGGCACTTTCCACTCAGCCAGCAGCGGCCGGGCAGCACCGGGACGTGTGGGGCCTCTACAAGTGAGTATAGCTTCGTCGATGCATGAAGAAATGTGTTTCTTTTGGTGAGATGAGCGATGTGTGCTGCTGAAAGCTGATTCGGACTGTAGGCATAGAGAAGCGATGGGGAAATAAAAGTCCTCCTCAGCACCTTCCAAATGACACATTACAGCTTTTGCTGCCGCGCTCCTTGCTATAGTAGTACACTGCAAGTAGTGACATGGTATCCTTGCTCCGTCATTAGTATCCTTTTGGTGGCTGGCGGTGGGAAGGCAAGCTGTACGATAGTAACAGATTTAAAAGGCATAGCTACAGTCGAGGTTAGCGGACGGACCCGACTGCTACAACATGATGCTGCATGCGGCGGCATTGACCCTAGTCATTAGCAGCCTCTTCTTCGTTGTTCGTCCGATGAGAAGGGACCCTTCGTCAGCAGAAAGATTTGCTCCACGCGACGGCTTTATTTCTCCTGCGCCCCTCTGTGCCTCACTAGACCTGGAAGCCAAGGGAGAGTCCGGGGCGGGGCAACGATTCTCATCCTCGCTCACCATGTCCTTCCCTCTTCTGTTCACGGTTCGGCTGCTTGCCCTTTCTTCATCCCTTTAAATTGTATCATCGTCCGGTCTAGCGCAACCCGCGATTGGCGGCCTGGATGACGTGTTCCTGGTGGTGTATTTGTTGTTCCTCTGCGCAGCTCACCTCTCGCTGGAATCTTTTTGTTTTTCGCGCTTCATTTCTTCCACTTTCATCTCTTCGTTGCCTGTCCTCCAGCCAACCCTTCTCCATGCACTTGCCCGCGTACCGACAATCATGCGGTGGAGTTCCTCGACAGGAACGAAAACCAGTTGTTTACTGCTGTCCGCATCTATTTATATCGCTTCTTGGCTTCCGTCGATCGCGTACATACCAGATTAAGGGCTCTCCACCTTTGGCCTTCGCCCGCAAACAACCATCGGCGCCCAGACCACGTCATGCCGTTATTTCTTCATACGTATCTCCTTTGTTTACTTTCGCAACTTTTCAATTCTGCCTTAATTGCCATCCGCATCCGATTACCAAAGATGACCATTTTCCATTTGGTCAATGAATGTCAAATATATGGCCATGTTTAACTGATGTTCATTCGTAACCTATCTCCTCGTCCACTTGACTTACAATAACCAGTACACAAGGACAACAAAAAGGATCAAGCACAGACTGGCGACAGACGTCCTTCCCAACATTAATCACTGCACTTCTCCAACAGCTTCCAGCTTATGTCCATATAACGAATATGCTTTTGCCACTAATCATTTCGACAGCAATTGGAGTAGCTCCATTCGCCCGGGCATACCTTGTTAACAGTTCAGACTACTCTTCTGGTGCGCTGGGTGCAGCTCCTGTGCAAACCTTCAAGACTGTCAACTGGACGGCGTGCGTAGCTCCCATCTAATTATAATGTGAAGTCGAAGCTCATCCACAAAAATAGAGCTGAATGGAATTTTAACGTCTATCCCTCCGCTGATCTCCCTTCCGGTTATCTTCTCCTTGCTCCTCGAGGCAGTGATGTCGAAACACCAACCTGTATCATCTACACCAACGACGGCGAAGTCGTCATGCATGGCAAGGAATTTGGCATTGGCCAGACCATGTCATTCTCCGTTGGGACATACAAAAGCAACCAAGTGATTGCTACTTGGGGCGGTCAGTTTTATGGTAACGGCTATGGAAACGGTTTTGGCTTGATCTATGATCAGAATTACAATCTCATTGCCAACATGTGAGTGCCATGCCTTCCGAACGAGTGCCCGTGCTCACCGATGGCCTATAGTTCCTCTACCATTTCGGGCTCTGGTATCGATTTTCACGAGGTACGTAGACCGATCTCATGATATGACCGTCCTAATATCCCTCCAGTTTGTTCTTACCGACAAGGACACCGTTCTTGCTACCGTCTATATTAAGGAGCAGTACGATCTCTCATCATGGAATGTTACTACCGAAGATGGAACTTCAGGCTGGATTCTCGGGGGCGCTTTTGAGGAGATTGACGTTGCTACTGGTAAGTTCTTCTCAGTTGAGTCGGTTACGAGGTGCTAAATAATGAGATAGGGGAGGCTCTATTTTCTTGGAAGTCTCTGGACCATATCGACCCTAGAGAATGTTACAATGACCCCGGATCAACTGGTGTGGCGGAATCTTCCGCATGGGACTACTTTGTAAGTGGCTGGACCCTCTATGCATATAGTCAAACAACTCATTTTATTATCAGCACATCAACTCTATTGAAAAAGATCTTGAAGGCAATTACCTCGTATCTTCTCGACACTGTCATGCCGTCTACCAGATTTCTGCATCTACCGGCGAGGTCCTTTGGACCATCAACGGCCGTAACTCTAGTTTTAACATGGGCCGAGGTACCAATTTCGAGTGGCAGCACGATGCCCGCTGGATCAACAACTATACTCAGATCAGCATTTTCGACAATGCCGCCAGTTCATGGGAATCTGACGAGAGGATGGCAAGGGGTCTCTTACTGAACGTGGACACCGATGCCATGTCCATCACTTTGGCGCACGAGTACTTGCCATGGAACCAAACTGTGTCGCCGAGTCAGGGAAGTATGCAAGAGCAGACAAATGGGAACTATATCTTGGGGTGAGTGACTCGTCTTCGTGAAAAGGTTGCTAAAAAGCTAACTCACATATAGCTGGGGTCAAATCCCCTTCTTCTCCGAATACTCATCAGATGGTACCCTTCTCTCTTCCGCTCAGTTTGGTGTAGGCAACGTCCAGGGCTATCGTGCCCTTCGATCCAACTGGACCGGTTACCCCCGGACTACTCCCGCCCTCACTGTCATCTCCAACTCTACCACCGACCAGTACGATATCTACACCTCTTGGAACGGTGCTACCGAAATTTCCTTTTGGGTGTTGTACGGCGCCACCTCTCTTTCGGGATCTGCGTCCCATTCCAAGCTGAACCAGGTAGATAAGACTAAATTCGAGACCTACTTCTCGCTTTCCAAGGACACTGCGGCTTCGTACCCATGGGTGCAAGCAAGAGCTGTCAGTTCCAATGGAACTGTTCTCGGTTACTCTGATTATGTGTCGCTTAATGGGAGCGGTTCCGTCACTGCCTCCTCTACCCAGGCTTCTGCCACCGAAGCTACTAGTGCAGCGGCAACGAACTCTAGGGGAGCGGCAAGTACGTCCTCCGCAACCAACAACCCTATTAGCGGAGCGGCGAAGTTGAGCGCTGGCTTGGGATTTGTGATAGCGGCCATTAGTGCTGTTTTGCTTCTGTGAGATAGTGGAAGATAGTACGATCCTATAGTAAAAGGATTATAGCAAGGACATTATCTAAAACGACGATTTGTCATCTCTTCTTGAGCTTGAGTAACATCTGTATGATTAGCATAGTTCATATGACGGATAGCATTTTACATGGCATATTTACGTACAACTTCATTATTGGTATGCAGATATCTAGCATCGGCCAAGAAATTAGAAATCAACCAGAGTGATAGGAAAATCGAAGAATGTGAAAGATAAGAAACCACTCGCGAAACTCAAAGTTGGAACTCATCTTCCATCTCTTTCTTTTAATCTTTACTCTTGCGATCCTCGCCATTCCAGCGAACCGTCCCTCAAAGACTATGCCAATCGCCATATCAACCTCTCAATCATCCCTTGCAGGTTCTCCCCCCGCTCCCGCTCCCCTAGTCCCTCCCGCCCCGCGCAACCCCGTCCGCCTCTCCGTCGCAGCGCGCGATCACCCTCAGCCATCCGCCGGTCCCAGCTCTGCCCGCGTCGACGTTACTTCAATTCCCTCGGGAGATGTTAGCATATCCCCACCTGGTGGAGAAGATGCTGAAGCTCTGAAGCGTGCTGCTATCAGGAAAGCACAACTACAGCGACGAGTTGAGAGATGGATGGATAAGCTTATGGAAGAGACTGTTGATCGGGCTACGTTTAAAAAGACTGTGAGTGCATGGCCGATACATAACTACATTACACATGTCACTAACTACCTGATATCCGGTTTCTATACCACATAGGTTCCACATTTCACCCCGCCCCAATATCTCGAAATAACCCACGAACGCCACCTCAACTCCCTCTGCTCTTACCCCGTCTGCCCCAACCCGCCTTACCGACCCTACTCATCATCAAGACGCTTTGTCATCTCAACCCGTGCACGAACAATTAAACCCAAAGAGGGAAACGAGGAAGAGGGATATTGCTCAAAGAAGTGCAAAGCAAAAAGCGGGTGGATCGAAGGTAAATTGGATAGGGAGGCGGTGTGGTTACGAGGCAAAGTGGAAGATATAGAATTACTCGAAGAACTGGAAGAGAGAGGGGAAGTGGATTTGGAAGCAATGATGAAGGAGGAACCAAAAACGGCGACTCGAAAAGACTCGATAGCTAAAGCTACGCCCTCACCCGTCTCAAAGCCTGCTCTGCCCCCGAAACAGATCATATCCAACCTCAAACAACCTCTTGCCAGCGAGGCTTCAGTACCACCTCCATCCGCAAATGCTGTCACCTCTTTGATCGAATCCCTGACCATCCATGAGCGTCCCATTTCCTCCGTCGCTCTTGTTCCCCCATCGCTTTCTGGACGAGTGGACCATTCTACCTCAATCCACGCGCTTCCAGCGGTCGAACCGCAACCGCTACCTTTACCCCAGCCTCAACCACAATCTTCGCTCTCCTCTCATGCCCGCAGGAACCCCAACTCGCTCCTCTCCCCCTCGTCCACCCTCACCCGCTCACTTCTTTCCGCTACCAACTCTATCCCTGCCGCCGCTATCTCTCAATCATCGCCGCACGGTGACGATAGCGAGGAGGAAGAAAGCGAAGCAAGTGAATGGGAAAAGGAGATGAGCTTCGGCGAGGAGACAGAAGAGGTGAAGGGTTGGTTTGAGGAGGCGATGGCTGCTAGAGAGATGTTGGGAGACAAGGAAGAGACGGAGAAATAAGGATATATGAAGGACCTATTGTACGCTGTTTTATCCAAGGTTGAGCGAGAACGGATGTAGTGCTCCTTAATGATTGTGATCCTGATACATCTGGCTGCATCATTATTTTATTAGATGACAGTCAAGGGGTGACGCTTTAAAAGTAGATGGTCTTGAGCGGGATCGTCAACAACAGCATGAATGAAGCTGACATAAAACACTGATAAAGGAGGCTGAATAAGGTAGGCTAAACACTTTGCAAAATGTCTACGTTTCTACATAAAGACTTGGAGTAAAAAGCCCATTCTATGCCTCTTCAAAAAACTCAGTAAGTTAAGAAGACGTCTCGCATGTCTTTTTGATTTCTCACGAGGGGTAAAATGTGAAAAACCTGAAGCGGTTACATGGTCTTGGTGAAAGCTTATAGAGTCAAGATGAAGATGGAATAGGGTCGGAATCTTCGTCTAAAAATTCGCCGAAGTCGAAGGGAGTATGTGACAGAGGAATCGTTGACGGCGTCTGTCGGCGTAAAGCCAGAACAACGCTATGCTTCTGCTTTATAAGCTATTATTATTGGCCAATAATGGTATGCAAGCCGCCACCGGGTAGTGCCAGCCTGCACATGTAAGGAGTGTTATTTTCACATGTTTATGCATTTCCGGTTACCTTCTTCCTACATTTACTGTATATAGACACACATAACAGGACTGTGAATGCGAAAGGAATGATTGATGCTATTTAAAGAGAGTAATGAATATGAATATGCTCGACCCAAAAACGGAAAATAGAAACACCCGCAAGACCCTTCTAAGCCGCAGCCACAGGCTTCTCCCCGATGAACTCGTTCACCTCGCCCCCGACATCAGCCTTGGTGACCTTGTCGAGCTTTCCGGCCTGCCGGTGAGTCAACAATCCCGGCCTGATCTCGGGTACAGTCTGGACGATCCTCAACTTCTCACTCGGGGGCACAGAAAGCGTCCACCTGTCAGCAACCTGAGCCTGAGGCTGACCGAAAGGAGCCTTAGGCTTGGGACCTTGAGAGTTGAGTTGAGTCTGGTCGAGACGGAAGTCGTCGTCAGCGAGAGATTGGATGTCGACAGAGGAGGCAGAGGCGGAAGAGACTGGAGAGTTGGTGACAGAAGAAGCTGCAGACTCGGCGGGACGTCGCTTGAGGTGTTCAACTTCCATACCACCATCAAGGATACCGACACGCATCATAGCGAGCAAGTTGTGAGCAGCGTTGGAGTGATCGTAAACACCACCAAAGAAGGCGGTAGTGGCGTCAGTACCGATAGCACGCTTGATGAGGTGGGCACCACCAGGGTGGTCCTCAACGAAAGAAGAACAGTCGTGAATGAAACCGTGGATAGCAACAAGAGAGCGTTCCTTCGCTTCAGCCTTGAAATCGTCCCAGCTGATGACAGGAAGGTCGTTGCTAGACTTGGGCCATTCAAGCTGGTCGGCCTGCTCCTTGAGAAGCTGCAATTTCATGGTGTACTGACCCTTCTTAACCTCGTTGTCAGGGAAACGCTTCAAATGAGAGGCGAGACCGAGCTGAGACATGGTCCAGATGAACCACTTAGTGGGGTCGTACTGGAACCACTTGATAGCGTTTCGGAAGTCTTGAGGGAATTGATGGTGGAAGTTGTGGTAACCCTCGCCAATGGTGCAAAGAGCAGTGATGATATGGTCTCGAGGAGAGTGCTTGTTGTCGAAGGGCTGCTCACCAAGCCAGTGGGCAAGAGAGTTGACACAGAAAGTAGACTGAATGACGCGCAAGTCAGCATAAGTCCTGTTGACTCGACACTATAAGTGCTCACGTGGTGGACAAAGCACAACCTTGCAGCACCAGCAAAGAAGAAACCACCCCTCCAATCTCCCCAGCCAAGACCAGCGACAACAGTAGGGACGACGAAACCCATACCCAAGATCAAAGGGATGTAATTCCTGTGTTGCCACTTTACGACCCTGTTCCTGCTCAAATCACTGACGTCGGCGACACCGATCTTGCCTCTGGGCTTGACCAACATCCATCCAACGTGGGACCAGAAAAAGCCTTTCTCGGCGGAGTATGGGTCAAGCTCCGTGTCGGTGTAACGGTGATGAGCTCGGTGACCTCGGCACCACCACTTGATGGAACCTTCAACAGCACCGCTACCGGCAATGGCGAGAGCGAATTGAAGAGGAATACCGGCATTGTAGGCACGGTGAGCCCAAAGACGGTGGTAACCAGCGGTGATTCCGAGACCAGTGATGAAATAGTAGATAACACTGCGCATCGTCAGTCCAATCGCACACGGAGTAGACACTGATGCTCACCTCCAAATGGCAGTCTTAGTATTCCAGGCGGTGGTAAACACTCCATATATAGCGAGGGAAGGAGTGACAGTGAGTGCGAGGAAGGAGATCCATTGGATATTGTAGATCAAGTTCTTCCATGTGATAGGAGGAAGGTATTTTTGGTTGGCAATGGTGTAGGAGACGTAGTTATCGGGGATATGTCGGTCAGAAGCAAGGAGAGTGGGGTCGATGGGATCAATTCCCTTGCCCTCTTGAGAAAAATGTCAGAAGAAATTCTACTGCAAATCTAGGCGGCGACTTACTGGTTGACTTGCAAGGGTTTTGTTCGGGAGTATGAGGCGGTGTGAAGGCGGGATCGAGTTGGTCAACAGGAGAGGGTCGCCTGTGAACAAGCTCACTCTCTTCCTTCTCGAAAGGAGGGGTCATGGGCGGAACGGCGGCAGACATGGTGTGCCGGACTTCGTGTGGCGAAGAGAATGTAAACTGAGACAGACGCGGAAATCTGGAGCTGGACTGCTACTTGTGAATAGAGTCCGTTAGCGGTAGGTGGGTGGCGAAAAGATGAGAGAGGAAAAGAAGGGAGAAGATAGGAGTAAGTGGGAGAAGAAGGAGTGTGTGAGAAAGAAGTCTTTATATACAACGTTGCGTATAATCGTCCACCGCCGCACCATGGCTCAGCGTTCACCCACGATTCATCCATGACCCGCCCAAACGCTTTTTTTGGGGATGTCGCCTCGTCCCTGATCGGTTTTTTTCGGCGTCCATTCAGACATCTTCCTGTGCTTCCCGACTTCTTTTGGGCTCTTTTTGGGCAATGCATGGGCTTGGATTGGATAGCCACTCCTCAGAATGCATGCATATATCTTTGAAATGCTTCGTTTACTTACTCTGTACACGACACAAGTGGTATCCATAGTATGGGAACGATTGACGGCCATCGCCGCTGAAGGCCCATTCCATGTTCCACGCTCGGCCCCAGTGGCGCGTCGGAAAGAATCATCATCATCATACTTTTACATCATAGAAAAAAGAAGTCGAATCGGACATCATATCGGATACGGCCGTCATTACATATAACGGGCTTTCAGTGTAGGAGTACTCATCCCAGACACTCATTCACCATGCATCATCTTCGTCATTTCTAAGCGAAGCAACGATCTCTTGGAGCAATGTAATAATGTAACTGTGCGCTCCACGCTCCAGAGGCCCCTCTCTCGGTGCTCCACGAGATGGGTGGCGGCGATTAAATTCAGGGTGCGATACGATAACGTCTCGTGGGGAATTTACCTATGTGTTAACAATCTGGCCCTTTTGTTAATTAACGATTTTATCTTTTTATCTGATTTACCCTTTAACATCACCGGCAATCTCAAACTGCCACAGCCGAAAGAGGTCCACCAAAGCAACAGGTTCTTTGTAGCACAGTGGTTCACGTTGGATGCTCGCAGAAAGACTTCGTCGCTGGGACTGTCTCAGGCCATCCACTATCCTCTTTCCATTCAAAATTGCAGACCAAATTGCAGACCAAATAACAAGTGCAGATATCATGTCCGAGCACCCTGTACTTCGATACATACCTGCTGGAGCTTGGGCTTTAGTTAGTCTTTCTCGTCCTATTTCGTTTAAAGTAATTCGCGAATCCGAAAGAGCTGACAGATATAAACTGCAGGTGGAACATCTTGTGTCCAACCGGGCCAAAACATTGCTTGCCATCCTCATTGATTTCCTTGAAGTGGGCCTGTCTCCTTTGAGCTATCACAATGCATACTGACCAGCATAACTATCATAAGGATGATGTGATGCCATCAGAAGCGCTTTACCATGCTCAAATTCCAGCCGACCCTGCTACCCGCTGGCAAGCTATCCCGCAAGCGCTGGAAAATCTCAAGAGTAAGGCCAAGAAGCTCGGCTTGTGGAATCTTTGGTTGAGTGGAGGAGATTTTCAAGGAATGGCTGGTGGTGAAGGTGGAGGACTGACCAATCTCGAGGTGCGTCTTTTGTTGACATATCAGTCCAAGCTTCCGCCCTGTCTCATTTATTGGTGAAATGTTGACGATTATAATGCCGATAGTATGCCATAATGGCAGAAGTCATGGGTCACTCGATAATCCTTGCCCCACAAGCTACCAATTGCTCGGCCCCCGATACCGGTAACATGGAAGTACTTGCCAGATTCGGGACGCAAGAGCAAAAGAACAAGTACCTAGTGCCTCTTTTGAACGGAGATATCAGGAGCAGCTTTTCAATGACAGAATATGGCGGCAAGTTTTTGATCCACAATGCCATAGCATCAGTTATGCCATGCTTACTTCTCAATAGTGGCTTCATCCGATGCTACTAATCTCCATAACACCCAAGCCACTTCCTTGTCTTCAAGCACTCTCTCCCTGTCAGGACATAAATGGTGGATCTCAGGTGCGGGTGACCCTCGAACATCTGTTCATATAGTGTTGGCCGTTACCGATCCCAAGAACCCGTCAGCATACAAGCGACATTCACTTCTGCTGGTCGAACCAAAGCAGAAGGGTGTGAAGATTGTACGACCGATGATGGTGATGGGGTATGATGATGCACCAGAAGGGCACTGCGAGGTCATATACGATAATGTGGAAGTGGATCTTGTCAAGGGCGTCGTGGGTGGCAAGGAAGGGCTGGGAAGAGGGTTTGAAATGCTGCAGGCGAGACTCGGGTAGGTCATTTCCTCGTTGGAAAAGTCTATTGTCCCGTATTGACAGTAAGATAGACCTGGAAGGCTTCATCATTGCATGCGTTCATTAGGTATCGCTTCGAGAGCTCTTGATTTGCTGCTCCAGCGAGTTTCCGACCCCGCAAGGAAGACGTTTGGGAAATATTTGCGAGAACATGGTGAGATTTTCCCATAAATGCTTTCCCCATTCATCTCGCTGAAATTAAGGATACAGGAACGGTGTTAGCAGACATCGCACATTCCCGAGCAGAGATTGATCAGTCACGATTGCTCGTCCTTGCAGCTGCTCGTCAGATTGACGTGGCTGGTGCGAAGGGCGCTTTGCAGGACATTGGCATTTCCAAGGTTTGGCCTTATTTCACTTTCATAGACTAAATGGGCTGCGGTACTAAATGGGGCGATAGTTTACCGTCCCCAAGATGGCCTTACAAGTCGTTGATCGTGCGATGCAAGTCCATGGCGCGGAAGGGCTATCACAAGACCAACCGCTTGCATCATGGTACGCTCAGTTGCGAACCTTGCGCTTCGCAGACGTAGGTCCCCCCATCATATAGATTTAAATGCAAGCTAAAAACGAGATGAATGGATGCTGACTTGCCGTGTTCCCAGGGTCCTGATGAGGTACACATTCAGCAAATCGGTAAGCGGGAACTTAAGAGAGTAGAAGAGTTGCAGAGTAGGACGGAGAAAATTAGAAGGGAAAGTGAGAGACTACTGAAAGAAGGTGGCAAGGAAAGGGCTAAGCTATGATTCTGTTTCTACCACCTCAGTCGAGGTATTCAGATGTTGTCGAAGAAGTTTAGCCTCATCTTTATCTGATAGTTATTGTGATCAAAGAAGGAAAACACCATGCACCATATAACTCAAGCCAATCCATCGTACCTCCATATGTACCGTTTACACTTTAAGCAATTGAGACAAGAGCCATTTACTCAGTCTTTCTTTTCCTTTCCATACCAAGCATGTTCAACCACAACTCCTTCTTGTACCCGAAGTTGTAGACTGCCCTCAGCGCAAAGATGATTGTCAACCCAGTCATGCACACTATCACACTCTCATCTTCTCCCCATCCCATTCCAAAACCCCATCCTTCAACGGGCCCGATGAGGGTAAGGAAAAGGGCTGGGATAACGACAGGCGCCCAGGCATCCACCATCATCCAACCTCCAGGACGGAGCTCCATTGGCGTAGAGAGATGAGGTTTAGGACAAAAGAATGATGTGGCCGAGAAGATGAGGGAGGCGAATGGGACTGCCAAAATAAAAGGAACCAAGATCAAGGAGCTGGGCGTGGGGAGGAGTGTATTGGAAGATGAGCAGTGTAAAAGAGGGAGGACGGAGAATCGAGTGAGAAGTAGAGTACGTCCGATAGCATCAGGAAGTGCGAGGAGAAGCTCCATAGCAAGGGATGGCTTAGCTGGAAGCATGCGATGGATAGGAGTACGGGTCTGAATGGCATCTAATGATGTTATGAGGGCTGATAACACAAGAGACAAGAGGACTCACGTGTAAGTCCGAAGAGCAACGCAACTGAAGGGTTGACAAGCCATGAAGGCGTGGAGTTGGTACATAAAGCTGATAGGTGGCATAGTACCTAGAATCAGCCATGCATATTTTGCCTATCCAGTCTCAGCTACTCGTACCTAAGAAAGTTTCGCCTCCAAAAACGACTACTAGGATACCAAAGACCTCCTGCAGGACCGTGGCTCTCTCTTTGTTCACATCCAAGGCTTTGGCTTTCTTTCCCTTTTCGGCGTTGTTGGCAGTCGGAGAGGGTGGATCAAATACTCCGCGAGCCATCCAGTCAACAACGTTGGACAGACGCATTGCGCCATACAGGTCTAGAAGTGGAAAAGGGAAATACTGGGGGTGGATGGGAGTCAGCACCGACTGTAGGGCTGCTTGAAGTAAGGATATTGAAACGGCCATTTTTAGTGGTAAGAGCCAGTGATGACAATACGCGGTTTTCCAAAGAAAAAAGAAAATGATTATATACAGAATAAAAAGGGAGAAGTCTCCAGCAATATCTCCATGTCCAGTATCACGCGTTGTCATCGGCGGGACTTATCTTCGTTATTTTGTTGGTGGTGGTGATCGGTTCTTCCTCGGATGTCAACAAATCGGCTGACGCGGAGAAACAATTGAAACAAAGTCATGACGTGGAGCTTGTTGGTTGGTTGCGGTGTCTTGCGACTAATATCGGGCTCTTGTCGGGTGATGGTCCGAAATCGCCGAAATCGCCGGAATCGCACCTTCTGCCCTGACATCAGCGGTGGTCCTGGTTTCGTGACTTGTTGACTGCCCCTCGTACATTCATCTTCTACTTATCACGGAAAACATCCGATAAGCATCATGTCCAACTTTATCAAAGCAGGAAAGAAGGTAAGCGTTCTCACCGTTTGCAATGTTGAGGTACATCTAAAGAGGTGAAGGTTGATTTCTATTATTTATCTCCAATTAGATTGTCGCGATTGGTCGCAATTACGCTGATCACGCCAAGGAACTTGGTAACGCCATTCCCAAGGGTGAGACAGATATCTAGAGGGCATGAATGTGCAAAGCTGACTTGATGAATGACCAGAGCCTTTTTTCTTTTTGAAACCCACTTCTTCTTATCTCGTTCCCGGCGCTGGACCTGTTGAGATCCCTCGGGGGGTCGTCATGCATCATGAGGGTGGGTGCGAATAGCACCCTTCTTACATTGAGAAATAGGACTGATGGCAGTGCTATGTAGTTGAGCTTGGTGTTGTCATCGGTAAGAACGGTCGAAACATCTCCCCTTCTACTGCCTTCGACCATGTCGCTGGATACTGTGAGTTCTATCTAAGCTATGAGGTTCCGGCTGTCCCGAGGAGATACTCATAGGCTTCCCTTTTTTTAGCTCTTGCTGTCGACATGACTGCCCGTAATGTTCAGGATAAGGTCAAGGCTAAAGGTTTGCCTTGGTCTGCTGCCAAGGGCTTCGATACTTTCTGCCCTATTGGGTAAGTCTTGATTTTCTTCAACTTGACTATTCATTGAGGAGGGACCTCTAGTCCTTTCATTCCCAAACATTTCATTGCCGATCCTACTAAGGTCGGCCTCCATTTTTCAGTCAACGGTACCGTTAAGCAGTCTGGCCTCACCTCCGACATGATCTTCGACATTCCCCAGCTCATTGCGTTTGTTTCCGGCATTATGAAGCTTGAAGAAGGTGACTTGGTACTTACTGGAACCCCTAGCGGGGTGGGACAAATTAAGGGGGGAGAAACTTTTGAGGCGAAATTGACTTACCCTGGATTAGATGGCAAAATCTTGAGCAAGTACGAAATCGAATGCGTGGAAAGGCAGGGAGGCTATGAATTTATGCCTTAGACAGCATTGTAAGGAAGTCGTGGACTAGTGCGTGTTGCTGTATGTAATGTTAAACGTAACAAGGTGAAATATGGTGTACAGCTCAAGACTAATTCATATATATATATAAGCAATAAATACCGTCATTTAAATTGTATAAACGATCTCATTTCTTTCGTCCTTTCGTTACAATTCGTCAAGATCTTAACACCACGAACTAATACTAAGTAATTAAAAAGGAATATGTAGGTCGTACAACTCAAAAAAACAAAGAACCGAGATGATTAAGGACCATTTTAATTTTATATGTGCTTTCGTGGACCGTCTCCAGTCAGATCATCTGCCCAAACCACTCCATGGGCAAACTCATCCTTTCCGGCAACTTTCTAGAACAGCCGTTTCCTGTATTACAGTTACCAAAGCTATTATCACCCTTGGTAGACCACTTGCCGCTCGCTGGGCTCTCGCTCCTTGAAAGGTAAGCCAAGAAGGAGTGGTCTCCTTCCAATGACCCAGGCGAGATGCTGCCTCCTTCCCTCCTCCGGGGGATCTGAGAGTGTGGGTGGGGGCGAGATGGCTTGCGTGGAGCATAGGGCGCTGCAGAGCGCTTAGATTTCTTTTCTGGAGTGTGAAGAGAGCTGCCGGGCGAGAGACCAGAGCGGTTAGGAGGAAGAGGAAACTGAAGAGCCTTGGTCTCAAACTCGCCGCCATGCGAAGCACAAGGGAAAGAGTCTGTAGCTGCAGCTTCACTACAAGAAGAAAGAAGATCTTCGAGTGCAGAAAGTAGATCAATGTTCTCACTAATGGAAGACTGATGACCGTCCGTGATCGACTTGCGACCCTTGACCGAAGTAGGAGTGGTCGGACTGACGACCTTGATCTCCATGTCCTCGGCTTTGCGAAACTTAGTAGCCCAGTCGTTGGAAGACATGATGGGCAAGGGGGGCATAAGGTAGCTACTAGTAGTGGATGTAGTGCTGTAAGGAGTAAGGATCTCTGAGTAGGCGGTCGTGCTAGCGGCGCTGACAGGATGGGCATTAAGAGTAGGGGTGACAGCAGAGGAGGTTGTAGAAGATTGAGGAATATTATATCGAGTGTTGAGGGTGAGAGGCGGGGGAGCTCGGCGAGCACGAGTGAAAGCTTTGTCCTCCGGCAAAGACGGAGGAGTAGCGAACAACGACTGAGGAAAAGTTCGGCTGACGTCGACCACCGCCATCTCAAAATCGTCATCGTTCTTGCCGTCATCGAAAGGAACGTGAGACCAGCACAAAAAGGGGTCTTCGTTTTCCATATCCATCAAAGGAGTCATGACGGGCCTTTCATCACTGTCAGTGCTTGACCAAGAAAGGCGATGTAATCGCCTGTTGGAATCAGGGCTAGGTGTTCGCAAGATGGTGATGTCCGCATCGGTGGTCATCGACTCATTGTAAGCGTCCTGAGAGAATTCGAGTTCGTCTCGACTTGGTGTGGGGCAGAGTGCTTCGCTAGATACAATGGCTGATGGGCAGCTGTAGATGGACCCCTCATTTGCAAGTGATCCTACTTCCATGACCTCATGCCTTTGGAGCTCTCTCTCAGTTTCGGGAACCTCACAAACAGTGAAAAGGCCACATTGGGAAGGCTCTTTCATCGCAATATAGCGGCCCAGCTTTTTGGTGGCCTCCTTAGGTGGGTGTGGTGCAGGGCGGAGGGGAGCCGAAAGGGAGAGAGAAGATGACTGGAAAAGGAAGGTGGCAATGTTGGTAGAGGTTTCCTCGGGATATGAAGAGGAGAAAATGGAGGACATATTGCGGTTGCTATTGGTATGAGTCAGTAATCTACCTATTTAAATCAGACCTAATGGGACTTACTAAAATAACGTTTTTACGCCAAGCTATACCTTTGATTAGACTGAAAGGGATGCAATGGGGAGAACCAAAGCGATTGATGACGTGAGAATTTGAGCTGAGATGATGGTACACAGTAGAGTTGCGTAAGATTATAGTCGACTATGCAATCGCTTGTGAGAGCAGACAGGATAGATAAGCGGCAATTGTTGAGGTAATGAAAGAAAATGAAGTTAAAGAAGGGCAGTGGCCGGTGAAAGGGGGATTATATGGGAAAGAACGTGTTGTTCGTATAAATTATATGGTGAAGGTAAAAACACACTCAAAACGTGATGAAGCCAAAGAACAATAAGAACTATACGTCGATATTCCGAAGGAAGCCTGGAAAGGGATGATGGATGAATCCTCGAGGGGAAGAAAGAGAAATGTCTATTGTTCTTTGCGACAACTTCTTATTGTCTTTTGTAGTCTCGCAGGCGGATGGATGTCTTTTTTGTTTTTCTTCTGGAGAAAAAGAAGAAGACGGCTTTGCGTTCGGGCAACGTACCAGGTACAGTACCTGTCGGGGGCGTTGGTGACTTTAGCCGCGATAGTTAGTAACTTCGCGATTGATAAATGCCCTTTGAGCTTTGAAACAAACAGTTAGGAGATGGGTGCTGGTGGGTGGGTTGGAGAGAAAAAAATAGTCAACTCGCCTTATTTCGTTTGTTAGTACTCCTGCGCCGTGCATGGTAGTCGCGTATGTTTTGTTTTTGAAAAATTGATTTGATGCATGTCTGGTGCTTTGTCTGCCTAACAGCTAAGGGAGGAGGAGAGCAAGGGCGACAGGATGAGCCGGGAGGAAAGAATAGCGAGAGAAGAGAAGAAGGGGCAAAGGACAAGTAAACGGACAACGGAAAGGCGGCCACCGGGCGGCCTGTGGGCCGGGGGGGGGGGGGGAGAATCAGGCACCGGTTTAATGGGCGCAGCATGGCCAGGGACCAGGGCGTCACCCGGGGAGATAAACTTAAAACTCAGGGGTGGTCATAGCTGATAGCTTTGATTGCTACTGATTGCTCATATTTCCGCCCTTTGCACACTCATCAGTCCGCAAAGAAAATACGCAGTGGCAGCCCGTATCATAGAAGAGTTAGCTTTTGCTGCCAATTACCTACTAGCATCTGGAAAACGGTAATCAGGTTAGGCTGAAGACTGGTCACAAACTACCATTTTCTTACACAGCTCGCCGTGAGTTATGTTGGATGTGGGAGGGATACCGTTTCCCGTATTGCAGTCGATGCAATTAAATCTTACCCAGTTCATGTCCTATGGTCGTTAACCCGACCCGCCGCCTTTTCTCCAGTTAATTAACCCGAAACAATGTTTTATTTCCCCTGATAAGCTTTTTGTTTTTGTCTTGTTGTTCTAGCCTTTTTTGGTCTTCTGTTCTTTGTTTCGCATTATTTTATATACAGGTGACCGTCTTATTTAGACTTCTAACCAAAGAGCTGAGGGACGAGAGGTTTTATGCAATGCGTGTAGTACTATTGGTGCCACACCCACTTCTTGCGATGTTACAAAGCATTCCGTCATCATTATTATAGTTCATATTAGTCATATTTTAGTGATGACCACCAGTAATATAACGAAATATGGTTTCTGATCTTCTTCCTTTCGGTGCCTCTACTAAATTGTTGGTTTCCCTCCTCCTCCTATCGTTCATAATTGCACCATAGCCCCTATCGTAGCTCCCTTGACCAGGTGATAATTGCTTATTGCGACCAAAGAAAACCCAAATAATAACTGAATATTCTGGTTACTACGCACGCATGCAGCGGACAACTGGGTCTTATTTCCTCGCTATTTCCCGGATCTAGTTGTTATTCCCTCGTGTTTCCTGGTGCATCTTTTGCCCTCTTCTCTGACTATTTTCTCTGCTTCCTGCCTTCTATAATCCATACCGAACTGCCGAAGAGGAGCATGTGCAGAAGTGGAGGATATGGCTCTGCCCTCTGAAATCTTTATAATCTATTGGCCAACATTAACGACGAAGGACCAACTACTAACGGCCGACAAGCAAGTTATACATGTCTCAGGTGTCAATTGTTTGTATCTCTATTACCATCATGTCGTTTTATGGTTTGATGTCTTGATGTTTTAATTTTTTGATGCGTTAGGCGTTGAAAGGTACCGGGTGATGCCTAGCGATGATGTCTGATGTTCTATGTTCCCATCTCCCGACTTCCGACGCTCTGGTCGCCAAGCTATTGATGGATACAGAGGATGAGAAAGGACGGAGATGTCCCCAACGAAAGAGAGTTGTTTGTGTATAAGCTTGCTTTGTGTGCTGTTGTCCCATACTGGTTATATAAGTCCATCGGCTGGCAATGAGTAGTAGGTGTCATCGACTTTCACTTCTTACTTGTTTGAGATGGTCGTCACTTGTTAACATAGTAACAAATTACGTGGTGTGCAAAGAATTGGTATTGCTGCAACTCGCAAATAATCCATATAATGGTCAAATTCCTTCTTGAGCGTTTCTTCGTTTACTCAAATGGCCTGTTTCAGTTTAACTGAGATTCCGGACCGCTGACGGTCGGTACGAAGAGTAAGTGGTCGGTCAATGTGAGGCATGAGCGGGGGATTCGTTACCCACAACGATCCGGAACTTGTAAGCAATTATTGATGACAGTTGGCCTTATCTCACTGCTTGCTTCTATGTATAAGTCTGTGTACGATGTACAGGACTTCGTACGAGCAGGCGAAGTCACTGCCGACATTTTCTGCCACATTGGTAAACGCGTCGCACTGACGCGATTATTTGGGATTTGGCCGATTTATGTCAGGCACAGACGCGTGAAACATCACAGACAACTTTGTTGTGTCCATCGCGACTATTGACTCGTACGGTCAACAATATTTTACATCTTTTCATCCACTATTGACTATCTCCTCCTAGTCGACTAGATTCCTCAATATAAATTATAATGACAGCAACAATCAGCGATCAGGAAAATGTTCAACAATCCAACCCGAACCACGGTGGGTGACTAAAATGTCGTGCTTACCGCATTGCGCTAACATGTCTGCCAGAGGAATATCAATACCTCGACCTCATTAGGCGAATCATTAACACAGGAGAGGTTCGACCAGATCGTACCGGCACAGGAACCGTTGCTCTCTTTGCTCCTCCTTCTTTCCGCTTTTCCCTCGCCGACAACACCCTTCCTCTCCTGACGACCAAACGCGTCTTCCTTCGCGGCGTCATTGCCGAGCTTTTGTGGTTCGTTTCTGGTTGTACCGACGCCAAGGTGCTCTCTAGTCAGGGCGTAGGGATCTGGGATGGTAACGGAAGCAAAGAATTCCTGGAGAAGGTCGGGCTCGGCCACAGAAGGGAAGGTGATCTGGGACCTGTGTACGGGTTCCAGTGGAGACATTTTGGTGCCGAGTACACTGATGCCGACGGCGACTATAAGGACAAAGGAGTCGACCAACTGCAAAGGGTAATCGACACCATCAAGAACAATCCAACTGACAGGCGGATTATCTTATCGGCTTGGAACCCAAAGGGTCAGTAATGTTGCCAACTCCTTGTGAAATTCATCGCTTAAAAAAACTAGATCTGCCCTTGATGGCTCTTCCGCCCTGCCACATGTTCTGCCAATTCTTCGTCTCACTTCCTCCTGCTGATTCACTTGGTTCCAAGCCAAAACTTTCTTGCCTGATGTATCAGAGATCTTGTGACTTAGGCCTCGGTGTCCCATTCAACATTGCGTCTTACGCATTGTTAACCCATATGATTGCCCTCATTACCGACACTGAACCACATGAGTTTATCCTACAGATGGGAGATGCGCATGTGTACAGAGATCATGTTGAACCATTGAAGACGCAATTGGAAAGGGAGCCTAGAGATTTCCCCAAGTTGAAATGGGCTAGGAGTAAGGAGGAAATTGGAGACATCGATGGTTTTAAGGTTGAGGACTTTGTGGTCGAGGGATACAAGCCATGGGGGAAAATCGACATGAAGATGTCTGTAAGTACAGATATTTATCACACTATTCCTGTAGCTAATAAAGGCAATGTCAGGCTTAATTCAACCTCAGATCCATTATCTTTCGTTGCGGCATGTTTTGCTTCCTAGATGTTGTTCAGATTTTATGCATTGGTATCGTAATCACAAGTAATGCTGTACAACAGTTTATTGCTACAGATATAAAAACCCTTCGCGCGGAATCATTTTCTAAGCGTGACTCTTGGTGGTGGCAGCATTGATGTTCTCTCGGCCGCGTATGTCTTCATCCTTTGTTATTTATCATTGTCATCAGTTCACCATTTCAGCTTGACAGGTGGTCTAATACTTACAGCTGTCTAACAGTGGATACTATGTCCACAGCCTGTCTTTGGTTCTCTGCTTCAAACTCATATCTCTTCTGGGCACCATCTCGCCATACATTTATCTTGAAACCGCCTCCTCGCCCTGTAAGTTTACATGCAGCTACTAAGGATATGTGGAAAGACGTTGTTTTCATAGAATCGAAGAATGCTCGGGACTCGGAGGGCATGATCTAATTATGATATCAGAAAGCGGACATATGGAATATACAAGAGATAAACTCACATGAATATAATCTCCGTCGATCGCCAGAACACGCTCGTGTCGGCCAATAGCAATCTTACGTTGCACAGTGTATTTCTAAAGATCACGTCTAGTGAGCATCAGGACTTCCATAACTGTCACAGCACTCACCTTATACGTTTGGGTGAAGTCTGAAAGACCAGGACCAAATCTTTGTATCGGTGCAGGCTCCGACTGCCTTTTGAAGATGGAAGCTATGGCCCGCCATCGCCTTTAGCTGATTTCAATTGCCGACTTTGTAAACTTACCTGATGGATCCCCTCCCCGTCGGTCATCGATCCTTAGGCCGTGCTCCATCGCCCATTGTCTTCTCACTAACGCAAGATCCGTCTGAACTCCCAGACTCGCAACAGTTCTGTCAAGCGGTAAAGCCAACGTCAGATCAGCCAAGCACAGCACCCAGTCCGTAGCAGGCATCTGCAAACGCTTTTTCTTGCAGAGAACCTCAGTGAGATCTGCTATATACATATCCGCAGGTCTGCCAGAGATCGTCAGTAACAATTCCGAATGAAGTCGCATTTACCTACACATTGATGGTGGTAGTAAAGTGCACATCTGCGCTTGCTGTAACTCTAACTCTCAATCTCACGACATCGCTTTGGGTCGAGGTTAACCCCACTGTAGGGCCCATGCCTCTTCCCTGCCCCATATTAGCTGCGGTAACGGTAGTCGAGAGGGGTGCGAATTCGGGAGATGAGAAAGAAGACGCAACGCTTCCCCCTTGGCTGGACTGTGGCGGTGCGAGGCTGGGTCGAGGTGCAGCTTGTACCATGGGCCGTGCTGCGAAAGGAACAGCAAGGACACGGGAGGTGCGACGAGTAATAGTGGGTGCCTTTAAGACGTTTTGTTGTACTGCAATACATGTTAGCGGGTTTTAGTCAATGTCAATTACTTACTTTGGTTTTCTGTGGCTTCAACTATGGCGAACTGCCCATACGAAAATTTCGATATCTTGCTCTCTCGATCAAGCGCTGCCATAGATATTAATATGACGATTTCTCGTCTAAGACTAAGACTTACGTGGGAAATCCTCGTCGACTTCTCCATCATCTTCGACAATTCGCAGTCCCCATCCAACAGTACTCCATCTTTCCTCTTCCATCTTCGGCTCCCTTCCATCATCCCAGTACTTCCAGAGCCCAAATCCAGTAACTTCTTCTACAGTGGCATCCTTTCTCACTTTAGCGACCACGGGCTGTCCAGGATTTTTAGAATGTGGGAAGTACAGTTCGAGAGACACGGATGGCACACCTGGAGGGGCTGCGACAGTAGAATAGAGAGAATAAAATGGGTTGATTGTAGTTGCGGGGATAGGGGAAAGGGGTCCAGAGGAATCGTGGGGCGCAGTGGATACTACATGCGGTATGAATTTGTTCAAAGCAACAGTGAGAGCGGAGAGCTGCGAAGGAACACTTTGGCCTTGAGGAAGAGGTACCGGAGTGAAGTCGAGAAGCTCCGTTGTGCTTACTGTATCGACAGAAGCCCTCTTTGAGTCGGGGACAGCGGTTGCTTCTCTACCGCCTTCCCTAACATCTGCCTCAGCAGCTTCCTCTTCGTCCACATCGCTTCCTTGATCTTCTAGACCACCCACCAAACGACGTTCAACCGTTTGCGTCCCAGTTGTGGGTTCTATTCCTATAGACGAGCCCCTATCTTCTGGGGTTGCCGTTGTGGGTATCCCGTCTTGGCCTAAGCCGGACCCGTTTGACATTTGACTAGACGACAACGCTCGATGTAGTAGGCCCCCGGGGCCATCTACCCCAAGATCTCTTCCGGTACTGAGCATACTCGAGGCTATATGCCTTGGGGACCCTTGTGACGGCCCAGGAGCAGGAGCGGAGCCTGCCCTTGGCCTTCCTGAAGGTGAGAAAACATCTCCAGTGGTAGTTACCTCTGGCAGTCTGCTAAATTGTTCTTTGCCTTTGGACGTGGGAGATTGGGGGGCAGTGATCGAGCTGGATGAGTCGGCTCTAACGGCCTGCCCTCTCCTAGACTCTCCCGGAACTGCATGTCGGCCAGATACCCTCATGCCTGCCCCTCCCATCCTCCCTGGGCCCATAATAGTCTGAGTATAATTCAAACCACTTCCTCTACGTGGTCCTTCCGTATCACTGTTCCTCATTCCAGGAGCTGAACCAGAGAGATATCCTTCTTCTAGAGGTGGCGATTCAAGTGCGCGCTTAATTTCCGGCCACCGTTCGATGTCCGACAAGCCAGAAGCATTGATGTAAGGGTTCACAGCAAAGGTAGGGTCGAGGGAGATGATGCGAGGGGTTATATGGTCGTCTGTTGTTCGGAGGGATGACAAACGTATTGCTTGCAGCATGTAACTGCAGATGGTCTCGTTAGATTCATTACAATGTAGTACTACTAACACTCACTCCACGTCGGATATCATAGTCATTTTGAAGGCTTCGATGTTCGCTCAAAGCGAAATCCCTAGGAGAAACGGAATGGGTCGTTCTTTGTGACAGATTCACACGATGTAGAAAATACCGGAGTCTATAAGTCCAACTCACCCCTCTTACGTCTCCCTTATATTATTAGGTCTAACCAATAATTATTACAGGGCTGACTCTCATCTAACAACAATCGAGCTGGCATTCCTCCGGTCTGAGATCAGACGGATCGCGACGAAGTGGAAGAAGGAACAAGTCGGTGCCTGTTTGTTGTTTTAAAGTGGAAGCATAAATAAATATTTCACCTCCACTTCCTGTGCCTGGATTGGCTTCTGCTGCCAGAATTTCAACGACAGGATTCATTGAACGCCTTTTACAGCTTCACCATTGAAAAGCCGGGAAACCATGTCTGGCACACTTATTTCTTCCTTAGTATGGGTCCCTAGAGGCCGTGCGGCGGAAAGGCCTAAAAAGTATCAGCTCGATGAAGACGAGATCGAACGTGTAGGCAAGCTCGGTGGGCCTGGTGTCCTCGAACAACTGAAAAGCGAGATGGCGGCTGTGGAGGATGGCGAAGGGATGGAAGGCGGTGATGAGGAAGAGGACTGGGAAGACGAGAATGACGAAGAGATTAATACGAAGGCAGACAATGATGATGATGATGACGAGAAGATGGATGAAGACAAGGAACCCGGGAAGCCGTTTGACCCTAATGACTTGTCGGCTTTCAAGATGGACGAATACGATGAAGAGGAATCCAAAGGCGTTGGTAAGTCTTATGATATGTATTCATGAGTTTGGACTGACCGAATTCAGCGATGGGTGCTTTTGCCAACATCAAAGGTCTGACATATTATCGTGACAACGAGGAAGATCCATATATCACTCTTAAGGAGGTTTGTGTCTCGCTGCTGACCATACTACCGACAGTTCCCCATCGGCTAATTTATTTTAATAGGATGAAGAGGAAAATGAGGACGAGGAGCTTGCTCTCCTCCCCACAGACTCGATGATCATCTCTGCCCGAACGACCTCCGATCTCTCATCCCTTGATTTCCATGTCTACGCCGATGTCGACGAGAACCTTTACGCACACCATGACCTTATGCTTCCTGCCTTCCCCTTGTGTGTAGAATGGCTAGACTTTTCTCCTGGTCCTGATGCCAGCGGTGCTGCCCCCGAAGGCGCTAAGCCCGGTAGCTACGTCGCTGTCGGCTCTTTCGACCCCAGTATTGAAATATGGGATGCCGATCTCGTTGATGGTCTTTACCCACGGGCTATCCTTGGCCAATCTCCCTCTCTTGAAAAACCAGAGGCCAAGCCCCTTGGTACCGGTAAGAAGAAGCGAAAACAAATGGTGCAGCCTGCTGCCAACGCCGACTACCATGTCCAGCCCGTACTTTCTCTTTCCTGGACACCCAATCACCGAAACCTGCTCCTTTCCGGTTCTGCCGACGGTACTATCAAACTTTGGGATTTGACGCGTGAATCGCCCATGGGTGCTATGCGCAGCTGGGACAAGATCCATGGCGGTGAAAAGGTTCAGGCTGTGGACTGGAACAGGAGTACTGTTGGTGGTTTGGACAAGGTCTGTCTGAGCGCAGGTTATGACAGAACTGTCAAAGTTTGGGATGGGCGAGCGGTGGACGAGGCTATTGGAGTGCAGGTCGCCAGTGACATTGAGTGTATCAGATGGGACCCATGGGAGCCTTACTCTTTCTACGTACGTTGGACTCATCCCAAGCTAGTGTATCAGCGTGACTAACTTCGTACATTATCTAGGTTTCTTTGGAGAATGGTCTCATTCTCTCTTACGACTCACGTGTACTCTCATCCTCCAAATCGTCATCTCGTACTACCGGCTCCTCCAAGTCATCTGGCTTCCTTACTGCCGCTCAACCTAAATTCACCCTCTCTGCGCACGATGGCCCTGCTTCTGCTCTTGACATCAATCCCCACATCCGTGGGTGTATCCTTACTGCGGGCATGGACAAAACTGTCAAGATTTGGAACGTCCAAGACGAGGAATCTGAAGGTATTCCTGGCCGTAAGAGGGAGATCAATCTTGCCACCTCACGAGACCTTGGTCTTGGTAGAGTCTTCGCTGCCCGATGGTCACCTGATCCCGAGACACCGCTTACAGTTGCGGCTGCCGGTAGCAAGGCAACTCTGCAAGTGTGGGACGTGGCCTCCAATCCCGGAGCAAGGAAGGCGTTCGGTGAGAGGCTGAGGAGACATGGACGGGAGTTGGGTGAGATCAAGAAGGGTGGCGGTATCGTGGCTGTTGACGGAGGTGAAGAGGAAGAATCAGAGGGAGAAGAGTAGATGTCCTAGAAACTGACGATGTGTATGTAATCCCTTGCTTTTTTGCATGTTGGTGCCTCTGGCATCATTCCATTACGGCTTAAAAGCGATGTAAAATAGCTTCTTGGCATATAAATAATGTTTTAAAGTCAGTTCTTGTAAATGACCGATTCTAAAATAACAATGCCATCAGTGCTATATGGAGAAATTGTTCAACGGAGCATCGTTGCACTCCAGTACTACGTGTTTCTTATGTATTGCCCCACGCCCTAATGATGTTTAAAAAGAATGTTGCATAATAGTAGTAAGAAGACGTTGAAAGATCATTCGATGTATGTTGACATTAAGTTGATATGAACATCCATCAGTTTGACATCAGTTTGACATCAAGCTGACATCAAGCTGACGTCGGAGGGTGTCCCGATCTATGTGCGTGCTGGGGTGGGTGCCTGGGGCGCCTTATTAGCAGCGCATTAGCTCAGCCTCAACCGCATCACTTCAGCGCTTCTTTCATGTTATTCTTCCTTTGTTACCGACACAATCATTGCATATACCCTCGAGTTCAGGATTTGAACAACTCAGCCCCACCAAGATACTGGGACGACCAAATGCATCCACGCAAAGCAGCGACACAAATGGATCAGATATGCCGTACACCCCGTAATCTCTCGTCCATTACACTATCGCAATCAACTCATCGCGGATAACGGCCCTCTACATATGGATGGAGCTTCTCCAGACGATTTGGAGGTGGATGATGCTGCGTTTGTGGTGTAGTTCCTCATTACTATATGGGCACCAGACTTTGATGGAGGAATCTCACCGCGCATCATCGGTCGTTTATCGCTGTCAACGCGTTCTTCAGTTCGCTCACGAAGATCTCTCAGCACTCGTCTGGTATATCAACTAGGAGCTGTCCAGCCCCATACTGCAATGGCTCTGATTTACTCAGGAAACGTGTATGCCGGACCTCAACATCGTATAGAATGGCCTGGCGGCTCATGGGCGATACACCCCTGTACCATTTCTACCATCCTTTGGCGGTGTCAAAATTCAATACAGACCTATGCAGCTTTCGACTGTTCCACCTTAGGCCATATCCTGCAACCCAAATCCAGTAATTCCCATATCCGCCTTCCTCGCTAGAACAGCGACATGACGGATGTAGGGTATAGTTGGCCTCCTGATGTACTTTTGAATGCATAAAAGACCCCTTCCAGAGACACATTCTAATCCTTTTTTCGTTCGTTCGCATTTTTCAGGCTCTCAAACAGAAGTTCCTATCAAACAAATTCAAACCGCTTAACAAACAAACAAAGTCACCTACGTCACAATGGTACGCAAGATCACCTTGGCCTCTTCGTAAGTCTCTTTCTGTTGTGTAATTGCCCCATGGCTGACTTGCTTCCAAACAGTATGAAGACTAAGCACACCGAACATGCCAGCCGCAAAGCCCGTTTCAACGCTCCTCTCACACCTACCTATCCCGCTTCGCCACCGTCGTCCCCTGGTATCAGATCGAGCCCTGTCAGCCCCATGAAGTTCGTCATCTCTTTTGAGGCTCATTCACCTAGCTGCACAGCTCGGTGGACTGCCAAACACATGGGAGGTACCAGAGTACTTCTCCGAAGGGTTGTTTGAGCTGTTACGTGCCCTATTATGTAAGTGGTCTGTGTTTGAATTACTGTGACTCAAATTGACTCAGCTCCTCCCAAGATTGCGGCTCGTCATGACACAATACAGGCGAATGGACAATGAGGTGGTAATGGGCCTTCGATATAATAGTCTAATTATTACGTTCCTATAATGTATGCTGGTGCTTCGCAATTAATTTAAAGATGTGCATCATGCCGGCGGCAAACTCAAGACGAGTGTAAAGGGTTATTGGTTTTCCGTCCGTGCCATTTTAGAGTAAGAACAGACACGTCGCGCAAAAATCAAACGCTGTAATGCAATGGCCCTACGGCCATGTCACATCACTTCGAGCACCCACTTATCGACATGACGGAGGTTACCGCAGAGATCAAGGAGCGGTGTAGAGTCGTTGTTGAAATGGGATACTTTATTACTTTTACTTTCTTTTACTTAGAAGTCCACTATAGGTACTTAGTCCACTCTAGGCTAGCTATCTGTGGGATTCTCCTTAGATATAATCTATCTTCGTATATGCAGCCTTATAGGCAAACGCTTTATAGCGCAAATACAGCAGGACTGTATCAGCAACACCAGCATGCTCGACATGAGACCCGAGCTTAACTAATTGTTACCACTATACCAAACTATCACCAGATACATAGGGTACTTCCATCGTATGTACTATGACCACCACAGCCAAACCTTTGGGAGGCTATATTCCCTAGCAGCCTTTACAGTCGTAAAGTCCGTCATCAGCCTTGGATATCATGGGTGGAGGTCGACGGAACCTAATGGATGCATTCCGTGGGAGACTTTAGGGGTTTTACGCTACAACGCGTCGAGGGGGGGGACGATGTGACGATACCCTAGCTCGGCGTTTCGAAGTTATAGATATGAGGCGCGACAGGGAGCACGGTAAGACCGTCGCCCAACCTAGAAAGTAGTATGTACCTCTTTCATCGATCTATTATGCAGGCGAGCAGGATTAGGATTATATAGTAAACCGAGGATCTAAAGGTCAAACGCTCTTTCGGGGAGGAAATGAGGGCCTTCGCTAGCAGGGCAAATACTTTATATGCACCAGCGATTTCCCATTTTTGCTGGCAAATAGCGACTTGCAAGTTGGCTGGAGTTAAAAGCGGCCCCTTTGAATTACGACTTTTGGATTACGACGGAGAGACTACCAGCTACTACTCCTAGAAGGCTAGACTATGATGTATGAAAAGTTGGCACATTCGTTCACTCTCTTATTGGGCCATGTATATACCATGCATTCACCGGTTGTATTATCCGAATCTCGGCATCGTGATGCCTCCAGAGATGATTTCGTACTAACTCGGTACACAACGGATGTTCCCAGTTTTCAGAATATCCCAAACTGCTGCATGATAACCAGCAGAGAACAGGAGGTCTGTGCCATTCCATTTAACAGTGGGTATAAACATTAAAGATAATGCTTAACGTCGTTTTCGAAATTTGGATACCTGCCATATCCATGTCCACAGCAGTATCCATCTGTGGATTGCTATTCACAAACCCGTAGTATTCATCTATCATCCGTCTTTTGTTCAATACCTGCCGCCACGCCGGCATTCTGGAAATAGGATACAGAGCAAAAAGCTAATGTTCACGTTACGTACCTGAGCACCACTTAAAATTCGCGATTCACATTTCAATATCTCTGAAATTGAATGGATTAGTTTTCATCAAGTTTCGTGGATATCGGACCTAATGAGGAACGCGTGACATAAAAAGGCTAATGTTGGCTGATGGTGGATGCGCAGAGCGCACTACTGGCAAAACTTCTGTAATATTCTAAACGATCACAAACCGCCGCTTGCAGTTCATGCGTGCAGTTCGTCATCGGGCATGGCCAATGTGTTTCCTGAAGATTACCCGTGCTGCGTGCAATTTGGTTGAATGTATTCAATGTATTATGTATTAGGGATGTTGACGACTCTGGATTCCAATGACAGTGACGACGAAATATGAGCCAGAACGCCGGTAAACGAGGATTCGCAATGCGTAGTGATTGATAGCTAAGTTTGCAAGTTTCTGAGTTTCTGATTTCTGCTCCAGCTACAGCAGAGGCGTTTCGCAGAGGTGTCGGAAGTTGGAGAAGCGTCTGGCGTCGCTCTGTTTCCGAGAAGCGGCAATAAAACGAGTGCATTACATGGTCTTGGCATTAGTTGCCGTTGCAACGTTAGGTGGTCTGTTATTTATAAGGCATGCATGTATCTCAATCAATAGAGGTCAATACACAGCATACACACAGTTTAAGGCCGTAGCGACGCGTGCATGAGTCAGGGATATTGAGGACTCAGGGGCTGACGCGACTGACATGAATTTCGGGTATTGGTGCCTGAAAGGGAATACCGGCGGGCCTATGATCGATTGGATGAGATTTCGACATGACGGACCGAGGAGGTTGTCGTTTCTCACTGCTTTTCCGCTACTTACATCCTCTTTCTCACTCCACTTACCCCGCTTCCTTCCCGCCACCCATATCGCCTCTCCTACCCACCGCGCATATACTTAATTCACACATTTGCACCTCTTCCTCCCCTCTTCCTCTTCTTGACTCTTTCTCCGATAGGCCTTATCAGTCTCATCATGCCCGTTTCCCAAAAACGGTCTCGCTCTGAGAATGACATCCCTGCCCCTCTTTCCAACACCTCCACCCCTGGCAGCTCATCTCGTAACCCTCTGGCTCCTCCGACGCCAGTGCAGCCACAATCTACTCTGCCTGCCACACGACGTCAAGCACTGACGCGCTCGCGCTCAACCTCATACAACGTGTCTTCTCGTGGTGTGACCGCCCGTCGTAACTCCGCTTTGTCAGCTTCTTCCTCCGTCCCTAACATCGGCTTACCTTCTGGCTCCCTGGTCGTTAATAGGGATGGCGTTGGCCTTGGCATTACTACTCTTCCTTCTAGGTCGCGTATGACGGGCACAGGTATGCTTTTGCGAACACAATCTACGCCTATGTTATCTACGGCGTCGCAAGCGTCCTTAAAAGCGGTAACCACCGGTGCTGACCCAGGCGGATGTGTTGAAAAGCACGAAAAAGTGAGTTTCGATCAGAAGAGACTACGCAGAGGAAAGGAGAATATCCCTCCCAAGAAGAATGAAGAAAACGACGACGACGCGCCGAGAAAGAGGCTCAGGATAACTAGTCGAAGTAGCTTTAGTGACGCATCTGGGAGGCGAAGGAGTGGTAGTGTTGTCAGCGTAAGGAGTGAGACTAGTGGTAAGTCATGTCTGGGACCAACTGGCGAAGCTTGACTAATGAGTATATCCTTCAGGTGGTCGACATGGTTCATTAGCTCCTTCCACGTCTTCACCTTCTATTTCTTCTTGGGCCACTGGCAATCTCCCTTCTCCCAACCCCAGTGAATCTTCCTTTTGTACTAGCATCTCGGATCTCCCAACTCCATCTCGCGCCCTCGGAAGGTTATCTTCCAGCTCAGAAGTGCCTGAGACCCCGACCAAGTCACGCGTCAATCAAGCCACTTGTCTGCCCACTCCTCCACCATCTTCCCCGGATTTCACGACTGAGGTCATTGCAAACTTCAGACCAACTCGAGAAGCGAATCCTTATAAACATCTTAAGGCTGCTCTTCGTCTTTGCTCCATCCCTGGATCTACAGCGAACGATACGATCATCGGTCGAGAAGAGGAGAAGGCTGCTATCTCCCAATATCTTGCTGATGAGGAGAGTGACAAGGACGTTGGTATGTACGTGTCAGGCCCTCCAGGAACGGGGAAAACCGCTTTGGTCACTGTTTTCGGCAGGCAAAAGGCTGAACAGGGATGGAGGGTTGTTGAGGTGGGTTGTATGGGCCTCAAAATCAATGACTTGTGGCCCAGGTTAGGAGATGAACTTGGTTGCGGGAAGACGGAGGAAGATGTGACGAAGTTCTTAAAATTAAATGAATCGCAGATGTGAGTCTTGCATATGTTCTTCAGTTGTTTGCAACTGACATACACACCAGCCTTATCATCCTGGACGAGCTTGACTCACTCATGCCTTCACCTCCTTCCATAGCGCCTCCAGCTACTTCTCATCTTTTCGCAAAGCTTTTTTCTCTTCCTTTTGGTTCGCCTAACACAAAGCTCATTGCTATCTCCAATACCCTCGATCTCACCATCCGAGCCCGTCTTGTCCTTCCTAACGGTCTTCAACCGTCCGTCCTTCCCTTCAAAGCCTATGGTGCCCCAGAGATGAGTAACATTGTCAACGCGCGTATTGCTAGCACCAATGTCCAGGGTGTCAAGGTTGACTCTGCGGTTATTTCACTTCTCGGTCGAAAGGTGGAAGCCCAGAATGGCGATCTTCGAATGTGCCTTGGAGTCCTCGGTTCGGCTATCTCTCTCGCCGAAACCGAATGGATAAGTAGATGCTCGCAAGCAGCCAAAGATCCCTCTAAGCAGGTACCCATGATCAAGGTTGCTATTCCACATCTCATGAAAGCCTTGACATCTTATACTGCCCAACTTCGTGCTTCTGCGGGATCATCTGTCGGTTCAACTTCGGCAGCTGGCAAAAAGATCAAATCGGTTCAGCTGCAAGGAAAGATGGTACTTGTGGCGCTATTGGTCTACCTGGCCCGTTCAAGAGCAGGTATGAATGGCTGCCCCGCTCTTGGCACCGCTGTTCCACCGCCTAGCAACTCTGCAACTGGGTCCAACATCCCAGCCGCCGCACTTTACGCTACTTACTCATATCTGCTTTCTCATTCAACTTCCCCCTTTCCTCCAGCTGCCGAAAGTGATTACCAGGATCTGCTTTCAAATCTTGAAACCTTGGGCTTGATCAGCGTTTCATTTGGCTCTGGTAAGGGGGCTAATATGAGTGCGAACAAAGTGGTGCTTTGCGTAAGGGAAGAGGAAGTGAAAGACGGCATGGGTTTGTTGGAAGGACAGGATAAAGGCGTAGGAGAGGAAGAAGTTAAGCATGTTTGGGAGAGAGAGGAGGCAAAAGTTCAAGAGGTTAAGCAGCGATTGGGAGCGGATGTCGAATCATGGTCATTAACGAAGCATAATTTTCGATTATAAAAAATTTAGTTTGGGACATTTCATGCCTAAAAGGTTAGTGTGTAAGTTGTCAATAGTCTATACAACTGTCATGTATATGTGTACATATTGTTTTCTGCATATATTAATGTCCATATGATGCCATCAGGTGTCTTTTCTTTTTTTAACAATTATCGACACAACAACCATTGACGGATACATACATACTCCGATATGCGGGTGCTGCATCACGGGATCAAAATACAAGTTCAGGGAAATATTCCGTCCCTGCTGCTTGCTGCTTTGTAACTTGGAATGGAAACATGCTGGCATACACATGAGCAGGCTTCCTTGCCCTTACCGGGATTTGTTTGAAGGTGCGGAAATTATGATTGTACGTTAAAAGAAGAATCGGCTACTGTTAAGGGCGACAAGAAGGAAACAGGTACAATATAAAAAGATATGATAAGCTTCTTTGCCCTGAATATAGATCGTTCCTGAAATTCTTATCCGATGATTCTCGTTCGTTATTATCCATTGTGATTTTGTTCGCATGGTTGTGGATAATCATCGCAGAAGGATAATTTATGCGCATTTCGCTGCGTGGAATGAGGTGTATCCTCTATATCGACCTGATCTCCCATGAGTGGATCAAGCATGTAAGTTTTTTATCGTCTTTGTTTCACCTCGTGCAATCCATCATCCAGTTTCTAGAAGTGATTCCTGATATCCTGCCCATATGGTTGGTTTTGAGAAGACTGAAATTGAACAATAATTTCATTGATCGGAGCGTAGGCCATTTGCTGTTGAGGCGAATAGTAGAACTTGATCGAATATCGTTATTATACCCAATAGTCCAGTCTAATCTAATCTCCGTGTCAGCAGTCGCGCTATTACGGAATTGGGCGACCCATCGGGGCTTTGAATAATGTACGGAGTCTGGGTGGTCCATTGTGGCTATTACTCCAGACCAATCTCCAAAGGACGCATTCCTTATTCGTCAAGCCGTTTGTCGGGACGCACTCGTTCCGAGGACCATCATCCATTCCTCCTAAATCCTAGCTAGTTTGAAGTTGAGTTGGCCATGGTAGACTTTCATTAGAAAGAGCATTTTACGTATGTCACAAGAGTTGTCCGGAGAACAGCAGCTTTCTCAACAATAACAGATTGACCGGCTTTTTTACGATAGTCTATCATAACTGTCATCTCGTCATTCCTTTTCTCGCTACATGATGATTATAAATATTATAAATGAGCCATGTCAACCAAAACGAAAGTCCATTAAGACTCATCTTCATTGATCGCCATCTGAAAACGTCATAAAACCTCCTCCATTAAACCTTGGGACTAAACCCAAATCTCAGTCTATCCTCTGGCCTCAGCCATCTCCCCTCAACATACTTCTGTTTGACAAATTCCTTCATCCCTTCCGGCCCTATTGGCCGCGGTTCTTCATCCCCTCTCGTTGCCTCCCATACAGCGTTTCCTCGAATATTACCCCACTCTTGGGCGAGAGCGATCTGTTCCAGGGTCCAATTGTCCATGTCGACACTTCGTGCTTTGGAAATGTGGGTTCCCAGTGATCTGTGGATACCGACACAGCGGATACAAAGGAAGAGCACGATAGGGGTATTATGCAAGCCTAAGGGATGTAAATTTAGCACCTGTCATTGTGCAGGTCTGGCAGTACTCACTGATCGTTGCCCATCGACTCGCCTTCATCCCACCATGACAATCCGCACATCTCGAATTCCCTTCTTCAGATGCAATCCTTTTCAGTTCCTTCTTATCATCCGCCAAATCCTCCACCAACATTTTCGACCCATCATCGCTCTTCGATCTTGTCAACCCTTCACCATCCTGATGCTGAGCTAGCTTGTGCTTGTTTGCGTGAGGTTTCCTGATAGCTTCACTCTTGACTCGGCGTTTGGTACTGCTTGGGCTTTCGGCAAGAGGCAGAACCCCGTGTCCGCCGCCCGAGCGGGAAGGAGGTGAGGCACCTAGACCGAGACCAGCCATTTTCAGTACACGGCTCTCGATATCATTATCCGCCCACGAGGACTTGGCTCCAGGTGGGGTGCTAATCGGAGGTAAAAGCTGGTTGAATTGTTGCTGAAGAGGTTGTCTATCAGGCGCGGGGGCCGGTAAACTTTGGCGACTGCCGGCCCTCCCAAACGTCGGTCGAGGAACCTCAAGGCCACCGAATGAGTTGCGTTTCGCCTTTTCAGGCGGTTGGTCAGCCGTGTGCGCCGCCAAGTTGACGCTACTTGCCGCACCGGTCATGGCATTCGTAAACCTCTCCCCGCTCTGCTTCAACACCTTTTTCAAGCTCGTCTTTCTAATCCTCGCTTCTGGGCTTGTCGCCTCCACAGGTGTAGGGGGCATTGACTTGCGGCCAGTCTGGACGAGCGGAACAAAGCCAAGACTCAGGTTGCGGGCGGAAAATCCGAGGTTATATTTGGAGCGGGTGGGGAGAGCGTGGTCATCGTATGCACCTGATGGTCCCCGAGCTTTCGCTTGGTCGATAGTGCGAACAGTGGAAGTGCCGTTGATACATGATTCGATAGCATTACAGATGGCATAAAGCCATTGCTTAACATTTGCATCAGCAAGAGCTGCAACGACTTAGCGGGAACATACCTTCATCTCCTGCTCAGAGATAGCTTGGTACAGTCGCCGCCCTTGTGAAGGGGTGACGATTTCAAATACTAAATCACAGTGTGTAAGTCTAGCCCATGGATTGAAACATCAATAAACCTACCGAAGCGCCTATCCGTCCCTCTTCCCTCACGTACACTAGCAAACTTGAGGTCAATTACCGCATGCGCTCCTCCACGCGGACCCGTAATATCCCGATACTAACGTTTTCATCGGTCAATCACGAATTCATTCGGCTTCGAAAAAGAGAACACACCTCGTAGATACTCGAATGGTCCAAAACGACCCAGTACTTTTCCCATTTGCCCTTTGACCCACTCCCCTTTGTCAGCCCTTCCCACGTCCCCAATCCCCATAGAACACCCTCCTTCTTCCGCCCAGCTTCTTCTCTCAATTCATCCTCGTCTCCTCCTGCACCTAACCCGCCCACACCACCGACACCCATGCTTACTGCGCCAGGTGTAGCAGCTGCGGTCGGATGCCCGAGACCAATATTCGGTGTAGGGTGCAGGGAGATGGAGGTCATACTAGGGTTGGGGCTGGTACGTGAATAGCTGGTACCACTCATGGGTCGAGAGCTGTCCATGCTGTGTCTCACTTTATCGCCCGAGCCGACACTGAGACGTAAGTCGGGGCTGCTTTCAAACGGTGAAGGAAGACGAAGAGAAGCATCATAATCGCTTGACCCAGAAGCCGAGGTTGAGGCAATAAAGGGAGAGATGTAGTCACCACTTGGCATATGGACAGAATGTCGGGATGGCATATAAGGACGGGTGTATTCTTTGGGGGGTGGGGGAGGAGGCATGCTGGAGGCTCCTGAAGTGTACGGGACGGTAAGTGTGGGTGAGATCGGGGTAAACGCGCTGAGGGGAGAATTGATGAGCGCAGGTGTAGAGGCGGCAGTAGAGGAGATGAAGGTAGGGGAAGTGACTATGGTTGGTTGGTCAAGCACTTCCGAGTGGGTAGGCAGCTTGACGATGCCTGTTGTTGACACTCGCATAACCCCCTCGTTCCGCCCGTCGGCTCGCATGTAGCCGTCAAAGCTGGCTCTAGAAGGTCTTTCGGATACTGGAGGAATGGCTGCGACAGAGTGAGAACTGCTAGAGGAAGAAAGGAAATCCTTTAGACGACCACCCATAGATCGACCAAACTTGTGTTTCTTTTGCTTCTTGTGCTCCATTCCAGAAGAGGAGACACTGGCCATCGCATTTCCATTGCCGATATTCCCCAGTCCAAGGCCTTCACCCAGTTTGGCGCCGGACGGCTCATCAGCGCATACTGATTCGTATTCGCTCTGCCGGTTTGCAGCGGCCTCTTGCAAGAGTCGAGTCTGGTCATCCCTTCGAGCCCATGCTGAGAGAAGTGTAGCTCGGGTGTTGGACAGTTGTGATAAACAAGAAGAAAGTGTAGACTTCAATTGTTGACTACACTGCGCAGGCGTGGACGGTCTGCGAAGCTGATGGGGTCGTACATCTGATGACTGTGGTATAGCAACTAGGGCATCTTCCTCCATCCCCTCAACTACGCCAGGCTGCTCGTTCAACATACTAGCTACCCAGCCGTAAAGTCCGACAAGGAGGTTCAAACATTCTTCCGAGCTGGGTGGAACAGCAGATAGTAGAAGAGAATGGTGTGTATACCGAGTGAGTTCCCACTGGGCAAGTCGCACAGATTGGGCCATATCATGGGCAGGCTGAAGATTGCCAGAGGTAGAGGCCGAAGATCCAGAGGTTTGTTGAGTATGTGAGGGAAGGGTTGGCGATTGTGGGGCGAGATAGACACCTGTAGCATGGTAGAATTGCTTGGCTGATGACTACTTTGGGTTAATTACCGAAAGCCATCAAAAGCAATTCAACACACCTCGTACTTGGTCTGGGCACCACCACCGGCGAGACCTCGCTTTTTCAGATGAGCCTTTACATCTTTCAAACCCTGCTCAACTCTCACGTTCATTTCTTCTCTTTCTCTCCGTCGCTTTTCTCGGTTCACTTTCCTAATTCCGTCTTGATCCCACACGCCGCCGTTCTGTGTGTCTGTTTGCACACCGTAGCCCATTTCTAGCCATCGTCCCAATTCACCAACGGCACCAAATAAGTCATCTTCGGCTTTCTCAAGCTGCTCTGACAGAGTATGCACGACGGCGGCGTAGGCAAGAACTGATTTTGAAAAACGTTTGAGAGTGATGGCAGATCCGTCGAGAGCTGAAAAGGTGTGTTTGAGTAGTAAAGAGTCTGGCATGGGCTGTATAGGTAGAAGGGTATCTCGCATAGGGTTTGAGCTTGAGGAAACTCCTCTCGAAGGCTGTAATGATATATTGCCTGAGCTGGCTCTGGGAGTGTTGTTGGTGCTCTCGTCGCCGTGGTCTGGATAGCTGATGGCAGGATAGGCATTGTCTGAGGAAGCTGTTGAGAGGGTGGCGGGGCTTCTAAGGGGAGGATCTGGGGAAAATGGTACCTGTATATGGGACATAATGGGCTGTGAGCTGGGCATAGAGATACAGCTGCAGGTACAGGAAAAGAGAGATGTTTGGGGAATAGGCAGACCAGCGAGGGCGGGAGTCACAACAAACAATCCACGTGGCTTCATAGTCACGTGACATGAATTAATTTGGCCACGTGCTCGCCACGTGATCATGACGGTGGGACATTCTCGCACCTAGAAGACTTTGACAGAGGATTCAAGAAAAAAGATGTTATCTGCGATTGCTTGCTCATCATTCCACAAAACATTCCCATAAAACACCCACTTTCACTCCCACTCTCACATCCACTTTCAACAACTCAGATACAATGGCCGAACCTTTTGACCCCAACACCGCCGGTAACGCAGAGGAAATCGAGATGCAGTTCGCAGTCAAGACTGTCGAGCACCTCGAAGTGGGTACATCTCCTACTCTTGTCAACAATACAAGCTGACACACTTGTCAAGGCGTACGAAAAGATCCTCCAAACTATTCCTCCCAAGCTCATCAAATTCACCCCGTAAGTTTTAACTGTTTTATCGACAAATGGCCCTTCCGCCGCTCTTTACAGTAACAAAATGCTGATATGCACTTCCTCAGTATCGACGACGAACTTCACACCAACTTGCTCGACGAGTTCCCTGAATTCAAGTTTGAGGAAAACTTGCGAGAATTGAACGAGGATGACATGAAGTCTGCGAAGGGCAAGGAGCGATGGAGGAGGTTCATCATGCCTGTATGTCTACCTATTCTTTTGACCTCTCCTGCCACCGACTAACCGATCTATAGTACGAGAAGCGAGTGACAGACTACAACTTTGGTACCCTTATCCGACGACGATCAGATGAACTTTACACCGAGGATAACTCTATACTTCTCACTCGTGTGCAGTTCTTTGCCATCGAGGTGGGCCAATCCCCCCATAACAGCGAAAAAGACAAGTGTGAAAGCTGACAAACCCCCAGATTGCCAGGAATAGGGCTGGTTTGAACGAAGCAGTGTACCTTGCCGCCCAGGCAAAAAAGGCTTAGACGATCCTGTAGATGTACAATACATATGCATTAATGGAATACCGTATAGTGTATGACAATTTGCTGCGTTACATGCTATGCTAATCGTATTGCAATCTGTCCCTGTCTCGTCTGTCTCCCCTTTCTTTCGCTCTCTCCCTATCTCTATCCCTCTCGTCTCTTCTTCGCTTCTCACCTCGCTCATAGTCTCTGTCTCGATCATCACGCTCTCTTTTGCGTCCAGGACTATCGCGCCGCCTATCCCTGTCGCGGGCATAGTCTCGCTCACGGTCATATCGATCCCTCTCCCTATCTCTGTCCCTTCCGTAATCTCTGTCTCTATCCCTTTCCCTCACACTCTCCCTTTCTCTTTCCCTATCTCTGTCCCTTCCATAATCCCTATCTAGATCCCTCCCACGATCGTCCTTGTCCCCTCGCCGCTCATCATCGTACCGCCTTTCCCTCCCTTCATCTCGCCGTCTACCATTATCCCTATCCCTTTCCCTGTCCCTATCCGCATAACCCCTGTCTCTCCCATCGCGATCATCACGCCCACTCCCCCAAGTCCTCGACCCTGACCCAAGTGCCGAAGTGTTTGCGCCGCTCGCACCGACGCCAGCACCAGCCACACCGGGGATAACCATCCCGCCAATAAGATTCGGGTCGTTGACATTCTTGTTAGGACAATCTACACATAGAGACCAAAAGATCAGTCACTTGCACCCCCCCCCCCCCCCCATGCACATAAATGACACGTTAACCAAGACTGACCTTTTCTGAGATGAGGACCACCACAATTCCAGCACCCTTCCCCTGTAGCCTGAGCTCCTGGCGGTCGCCTCAAAGCCGCTCCCCATCCACCTTGCGAGGTATCCTGGTCCGCCAAATGGGTATACTTTGTTCGTGAAGCTTTACCAAAGTCCCGAACTTGCATTACTTTGGGTAAGAGGGTCATGTCTACAGAGCTTTCCGTCGCTCCCGCATAATCTCTTCTGAGCAGATCGTCGTCCTATTCCATCCAGCTCATCAGCACATTTATAGTTTCTTTTCGCCCTGTGGAATAGACTGACCTGATGGAATGCACCCTTGTGGTAATACTTTTGCAAGAACCCCATTTGCCCCTTCTCCTTCTCCCTCGTTCTGGCTGCAAATTCCATATCCTCTTTGAGCCTTTGCTCCTCTGGCATCGCTCGTCTCCTCTCAATCTCTTCTTTTTCTTCATCCTTGGCTGCTTGGGCCTGCTTTTCACGCAAGAGTCGAGCGAGTTCACGGGCACGCCAAGCTTCGAATTCGGCTTCGACGTCGAGACCGTCGGTATCGTCGACTTCGGGGACAATCTCGGCTGCTTCCTCTGTTCATACGCAAAAAAAAAAAATAATCAGCGGGAAAAGAAAAAAAAGAGAAGTAAAGAGGAAACAGCGCACTTTCTACGAGTTCACGACGGATACTCTCCCCTGCGAGTTCTTTAGAAGCAAGTTTGCGTTGTTCTTCAGCCTCTTCTTCGCGCTTTCGTGCTTCTTCAGCTTCTGCAGCGGCCTTTTCTGCGGTCATGTTTCGAGCATTCCTGTAAAAAAGTTGTTGATGAAATCATTCCATGGATAGATTAGGTGACATTTCTTACTTGGGGACGAAGACAGGTCGAAACATGGGTTTCTTGACCTCTTCTTCTGATTCCTCTTCAGAGTCCGTCTCGTACTCGCTAGATTCTTCTTCACCCGCTTTAGCAGCAAGAGCAGCAGCTTCTTCCTCTTCCTCTTCCTCACTCTCTTCCTCTTCTGAAGATTCCTCTAAAAAGTGTCTTTTATCAGCTCATGTCTTTCTCACGAGGAGCAACAGTTAGATCTCCCAAGAAAACAACACACACACACCTTTTACACCCCCATCACCCACTTTCCTCCCGACCTGCACATTCCCCAAATCCATCTTCATCGGGCCTCCCATCTTTGCCTTTGCCCCTTCTCTCACAATTTCTTTTACATCCGTGATGACCCGCCCAGCTCCGCCCGCGACGAGATTACGTTCCTCCTCGAGTCTCTGTTTTTGACGCTGCTTGTACGTCGGCTTGACATCTTCTTCCTCCTCGGCATCAGAGTCGGATTCGGATTCGGAAACAGCAGTGGGGGCTTTGCCCTTGAAGTACCGTGTCTTGAGTTGCTTGGGGGCCATTTTTGTTTTCGCTTCACAAGAAGATAATATGGATGAGGTATTGGCGTAGGCGGTAATAGAAACTGACGCCAGTGGATTAGAGAGGAACGGGATCAATTCTAAATTTCCAGTACCAACGAAGGACCAAGTCTCCTGCAATCCACCTTTCCGTATTTACCTCTATATACAATCTATCTCATACAACAACCAGCTTGGACCCTTCCAAAACAGCTCAGAAAGGTCAAGCTTAGATATACATGGCCTCTGGACTTGGAGTGAGAGCTGTAAGAAGCTTGGGACAGGCAGGGGGTATATCGAGCGGCCGACGGCTCTGTCCTGCCTGCTTGGTGTTTAGGGATATCCAGGCTAGACAATATAATCATGGTCCTTCATCAAGACAGGCGAGGTCATCGGAATTTGCCCCGACACCTCTAAAACCGACAAAATCTGCGGTAAGCCCCATGAATCTCTTTACTTGGTTTAAACCCATTCCACCAACTCATGCTTCTTTATACAATCAGCCAAAAGTCAAAGTAGCCGATTCTTTACTTCGCGCTCAATTCCAAACCATCTTCCACAACCCTACTAAATCTATCGACTCTCATCAAGCCCTCCATGCGGCATATCCCCTCATCTTTCGCCGAAATATCCGTCCTCTTCTCGATCCGCATACCAAGACGATACCGCTCCTTGTCGCTCCCATATTACAACAAGCCGATACGACAGACGAAGAAAGACGGCAAGCGCTGGTACTTCTAGGTCACTGCTATGGGAAAGTAGCGGTGGATTTGCTGTTTATGGGACCAGAAGTCCAGCATGTGGCTGAAGTGTTTGCCTGGGGGTTGATGCTTGAAGCTAATCGCTTCAACAATGATCGGGAGAAATTACCCGTATTGCAGGATATACTAGAACCCGTATTAAAGCGACTGGCGAATAATGGGGCTACACCCGTACTGCAGGCGCCTATCGTCGCAGCTTGGGTGGTGTTGCGATCCAAAACAGGTACATCGACCGTCCCCGGGAACGCATACATCTGGCCTCCACAAGCTTCAATAGCAGAATACCTCGGCAAAGTGATCCCCGCTGGAGAAACAGTCGACTCTTACCGGAATGAGATCGAGACTCTTTTGGGCAAGTCTGAAGAGATTGCCGACCGGATACCGAGGTCCAAGGATGCGCTCGATAGTGAACTTGCGAGTATGCGGAATCGAGGAGATTGGTCAGGAATTATCAACCTCTGGGGACGCGTCCGAGCTGGTATGCGTGATGGTGCGGTACAACGCCAAGTCGGGATTCTCGATCCTTCACCAGAGGTACGATTCCCTGTGCTCGCATCGTTTCTCCTTGCGTTTAAACGGCCATTTGTCAGATCGGCATCTCTATCGGTTATCATTAACCCGCCTCCCACCTCTTTCAACACTTGTGCATCCCAAGTTTTGGCAAAGTGCCCTCGGCCTTTACCGCGTACGATAGCGTATACCCTCATATTCCTCCGGGTTAGACCGGATGATAATGTCGGACTGAGGGCGGGGCATGAGGTCATGTCGCTTGATATGGACGAAAGAAGCGACGCAAGTGAGAATGCGTTGGAAAACTTGAAAGCGACATGGAAAGAAACGGGGGAGAGGGACTTGAAAATGTACATGATGTACATCGAGGGGTTGGGTAGGTTGGGAGATTTGCACGGGCTGCAGCAAGCGTGGAATGAGTTGGTTATAGATGAAGAGTGTAAAAAGATTTATCTTCATGAAGAACGTCTGCGTGAGTCTTATTTATTTTTTGGGTGTTATCCCAAGCACTAAAAAAGGCGTGAAACAGCATCCAAAGCTTCCTTCCCGCCTATTCATGCACTCAATCAAATGATTTCCGCCTGCCTACTCATCCCTAATGATGGCCCTCCTCTCGCTCTGGACCTCTTTTCCCAAGCCTCCCGCCCTGACTCGGCTATCCCTTGTAACCTAATCACCATCAACACTGTTCTTCGCCACTATGCCCGTGAAGCCAATATCGAGGCCATGTCCGCCCTGTTCAACAAGGCTGGGGAACTGAAACTCCAGCCCGACGTGGTGACGTACACAACTTTGGTCCAAGGTCTGCTCCGTGCGAGACGACTAGACTTGGCAAAAGGTGCGATGGATGCCATGCAGAAGCAAGGGATCGTTCCGAACGAACGAATGTGTTCCATGCTTATCGCGGACCTTGCCAAGCCCGGCACACGTGTCGGGTTAGAACATGCGGAAGAGATGCTCAAGCTTATGCATCAGAAAAACATGCAAACGAATGAAGTCACCTGGACGGCGCTGGCTTCGGGGTACTTTCGAGGCGGATGGGAGGCGGATGGGTGGGAGGCGCTGGCGAGGATGAACAGGCTTGGGATCAAGCTGCATCGGGTGGGATATAATATGCTTCTCAAGCAAGCTACGGGGAGTGTGGATTCGAATGGTGGGGATGACGATGTGGAGACGATCATGAAGCTGTGGAGGAGGATGCTTCACGATGGGGTGATTCCGAATAGTGATTCGTATCTCATAGTGTTGACAAAGCTGGTGCAGATGGACAGACGGAAAGAAATTGAAGAGGTCATGCGGGAGATGCGTCAGAGAGGATTCCGACCTGAAAAGGGGGCGTTGGTCAGGATAGTGGAGAGTATTAGCAGAAGAAGATAGTGCATGTGGATGATACAATTTTCAGGCTTTACATCGTGATCATTACGCGCTATGAGAGGCCGAAGAATGTTCGGCCAAGACCAATCCGTTGATACCTTTCGTACGCTGCATCGATAGTTAGCTCGATCATGCATTGTTGGCCGAGCACGAGACGTACCCCAGAACGCCCACTGTCTGCCGAACCACTTTCCAAAGTACGGGATGACGATGATGGAGATGACGACTTCCATCTGCCTCAGAGACTCTTCCCATTCCTCCTGGACCATGGCGTCGAGCTCTGCATCCGTGTCTCCGCTTTCGCTCCCCGAGTCGATATCCGAGTCGGCGGTGCCGAAGGAGGAGGGGTATGAGGGGGGAGTGGGGATGCGTGTGGTGTTCTTTCGCCAGGGGATTGACATGTTGGTGTGGGTGCGCACGCAGGAGTGGGTGTGGCTGCAGAGAATGTGTGGGTACGGAGTGTGCGATGCGAGATGTATGAGTCTTTGTTGCGTTGCAGCGCGGAGTGGAAATGTGCGAGGCGGCTGTTCTCCGGCGGAAGCAAGTCGCACGCAGCGAGGGAGCCGTATCCCCGTAACAGAGAATCGCACTCACTCCCCTCCCCCTCCCCCCCCCCCCCAACTCCCTATGCCACCCACGCAGCGATACCCGCAGGGCATAAACCCATACGCCCCCCCGCACACAGCAAAGCCGCAGTCCAAGAGCCACGCCGCAAAGCCCCCCCAAAAACAACACCCACCTCCCCCGCACCACCACCTCCCCCCCCCGGACAAGCATGTCGCAGACAGCGCAAAGGTAGAGGACTTTGCCCCGCCAGCATGGAGGACAGTCCTCCACAACCGCATCGACTTTGGTATGTACTCTCTATGCACACTCGGCGGGTCCAGCTCATGCAGCGGCGATAGGTTACCCCGACTTCTATCCCTCCAGACCCGGGTTCGAGCAGCCGGAGGATGTGCTCACAGAGGAAAACGTCAAGAGCGGCTTCGCAGCCAAGCCGTTTGTCTCCGAGGTGGTCAGTACAGTATGCCGGACATACAAGCAGAGCGCTCATGTGTGGACAGGCCGAGACATTCTCAATGCATGGACCTATACACCAGCATCTGTCTGGAGGGTGTCTCAATATGCTCATGCAGCTGGGCAAGGAGCTTATCGAGAAGCAGGAGGAGTCCATGCCACAGTTCCAGTACGTTACATGCTTCTCCTCCTCGTACATATTGATTACCAACTGCATATAGGGAACGGTCGTTTCGGATACCTGGGCGAGTCATCTATACGGACAACAAACGGCTAGGCTTCCTTGCCGACCTCGGCAACCCCGATATCCCCCTGCACTGGCTCATGCGAAACCAGATTCCCCACGGCTTCAAAGGGGTCGAACTTCTCGACGTCATGTTCTCGCCGCTGACCACTGTCCGCCAGCCACCACCCAATCTCGCGCCTATGGACCCCATTCCGATAGATAGAGCTATATGGCTTATAAGAGTGATCGGTTCCAATGATATCGCTGCGCACCGGGCGAGGCAGCACCAAACGGCTGCATCTGTTCCTGCACCTTCACCTGCGGCAGCGACCCCGAGCTCGACGACGACCGTCACCGCCACCGCGGCCATGCCAGTGTCCAGCAACGACTGGTACTCGCAAGAGTTTACCAACACTGTCATCTCTTGGTTACGAATCCAGCTTGGTCAGCTGGCTCTTCCCAATACGGCGAAAGTGGCAGGTAAGGTGCCGGCGACGAAAGCGGGTAGTGGGATTTTGCAAGATGAAAAAGCTCGAGCAAAATGGTTGGCCAAGTGGGATTATAGGTGAGTGAATGTGTTTTTTTTTTTTTTTTTTTTTTTTTTTTTTTACTTTCTTTTTGCGAGAAGCCCAACCTGACATGATATAGCACCCGCCTTCTCCGTGCATTACATACCAAACACTTGATATCAACCCGACTCTTTACAGGCTGGCTCGCCGACCATCTTACACACGTCAACCTCGCTCAGTTAGGGTTCCTTGCGCAGCTCATTGGGGAGTACTTGGATGATCTCGTGCATCATCTTGGGAGCGCAAGACATTGCCTAAGGGCGGCATGTGACAAGTTGGTAGAAGTCAGAAATTCCCCCGGCAAGGAATTGCTGCAAAAAGTGGAGGACATGTTGATAACTATCATCAAGGTGAGTTCAGACCAAGCTTCCAAGTAAAAGGCAAAAAAAGTTGACAACGCCGCTAAAAAAAAAAAGTCTTTATACGACGCCAACCCGGACGTCTTGTTGAGCCCCTCGACATGGAGGCAGCACTCTCTGCTTCTCTCTACCATTCTCTCGACATCCTCACCTCAATGGGCGAACCTAAAGCGTCGCAATGAGGCTCTGGCATTCAAGCCAACCGTTAGTGCCGGTAGCTCGAATCCTCGGCGGCAGCGAATGGCAGAGATCCAAGTAAGTAATGTTTTCTGTACATGGAAAGAAACTTATTTTACCTTGCTAGAAACTCGACTCCATCTGCGAAGACACCGATATGCGTCAGCTCACTTTTTTATTCTTTGATGGCGCCGCATCCCCCACTTGTTCGCCCGTCGACCTTGTCAGATTTGAAGAAAAAGTGTTCACGCTTCTCAATTGGTCCATGGGTCTCTACCAACTTGGCGCTCATCGACCTTATGCGGTGTATACCTTGCTTAAGCATTGGCACGAGCAGCAGGAAGAACACCAAGCGTCGCAAACAAGGCTAGGGAGAAAACAGCATATCGATCTGTTTGAAGTAGTGTACAAGTGGCTGGATACCGCGCCTGCAGCGAAAAATGAAGATAACGTGCGGGCGATTGGGATTACGATTGGCGAATTGACGCGGAGAGGAATGTTTTCCTATGGACGATACCTCCAAACACTTATTGCGAACGGTCAGACTGCAAGGAATCTCCGCTCGGCGTCCGACGAGAGGTCGCATCACTTGGCATTACTCAAGTCGATGCCAATCTTCGTGATGGCCAAGGATCTTTTGCAGCAGAGGAGGATTGCCTTGAGTGGAGATGATTTGGAAGTAAGGAGAAGAGATGATCTGGAAGAGGAAAATGCGTTGACGGCCTTTGAGGAGGAAGTCAAAGAGTATGTGCCTGAAGTGTATGGCTTGAGTGAGTTGAGCATCTTTTTTTTTTTTCCAATCAGGATCCCTCAAGTCGATTTTGCTGAGTAGTGTGTGTGTGTGTGTTTTTTTTCCACCTTTGCAGAGTCGTACGGACAAAGTGAAGCTCTCAAAGCAATGGTCAACTATGAGATTCCCACATCTTCACAGTTGACTCGTTACCTCTATGTCTTTGCTAGATTTTCCATTGCTGCCAATGCCGGAGCAACGCTCAGAAGCGATAGCGAGAGACGGGCAATGGACGCATCGACGTTTGCACGGATAACACAAGTTTTCAGGCAAAGTCACGGGTATGCCACTATTGCCGATGTAAGTCTTTTTGCCTTGGGCACACCTTTTTTTCCCCTACTCGTATCATTGTCACTTACACCGAAATCTTGAATTTCATCTCATGCAACAGTTCATGATCCGAGCGCTACAAGAAGCAGAGGATGATGAGATACTTGATGTCATACTGGATATCATCAAGCGCGATGCTGATGTATGGACGGCGATGGATTTGTGGCCCCGGTTAGGTGACAAATTGCTTGATCGACATCATGTTTTGGAGAGGAAGGGAAAGCAGCATCCGAGGTTGACGCAATTGTTGAGAGTACTGGCTCAAAAGAAGAGGTTAACACCCGATGACGAGGATGAGGTGAAGCAACTACAAACAAGCGTTGACAAGGTGAGTCACAATCATTTGGCTTTTGTGTGTCTATGCAGCTACTAAAGACGAGTTTTACATTTTAGTCAACGACACCTCCAGGGGGTGTCAAGCTGGTGGACGTTTTTGAAGTTTTACCGCATATTCTGAGCACAGGTAAAGAAAACACGGCCATTTCTGTTGCCCCCACACTCTTCCGCCAATGCGGCAGCTTTTCGAGCTGGTCGTTGAAATGGTGGACGTTGATTGTCGATGTGGTGCAAAAGGCAAACACCGAGCAAAAACCATTTCTATACCATGTCATTTCGACCCATTTGTCTGCTGTCTTGGGCCAGCGCGGGGACTCTTTGGATGATGTGCTCACCTCTTGGCTCGAAAAACTTTCCGCCGTCAGTTTGGTCGAAACATTTGGCAAGCGGTCAAGCGGTGTACTGGTCCGCCTCTTGCTCTTCCTTGTTTCCCACCGGTTCCTCTCCACTTGGGTGGTATTAGAAAAGGCCATCTTTCCAATTTGGAAACACGCCTCTCCATCCGCTCTCCCACCCCGCAAACGCCTTTCATCAAAGCAGATCCAAGCAATCACCTCTACCGTCAACATCATCGCCCAGCTCCTCATTTCACCTCCGCTCATCCCCGACCTCCCACCTGTTTCTCTGAAAGAATCTCTTATTGTCCAAGCTTCACGCCAGCCCGTGCTACAGGGGTTTTGCGTCGGGATCCTCATCCAGCATTTACCCCTGTTGGTAGTGTTTGAGCAGAGCAAGCTTTTGCCTGATCAGATGTCTCTGAGGATCGATGAGATACTAAGGAATCTGGCGATGACGGCAGAGTTCAAGACGGCGGCGTTTAGGAATCTGAATTTGCTGAAAGATGCTTTTCTAGCGAGGGAATGGAGTGGGCCGGGGATGGATCAGGGGTTGGAGGGGAAGATGATTGATGTGCTCAAGCGTATCATGTCGGAGAAGCCTACTCGTAAGTCATCATAGTTCACTCCTCCACCCCCTCCCCCCCCCCCCCGCCCCCCCACACCTACCCAGACTGACGGTATTGAGCTCTTTAGAACCATCACCTAAACAAGGCCTGCCGAATTTCGATACATCTGCTAGATTCAGCGCGTGGCGCTGGACACGAGTCGTCCTCGAGATGCGGGTAGAGTTCAAAGCGTTGACGATGAGGATTGCAGAGGGTCAGAATGTGGCAGAGGCCAAGCAGACGCTGAATCAACTAGTGCATGCTACTCTGGATCGAGAGACGACTGCGGATGATACGGATTTGTTATGTGAGGTGTTCAAGGGAGTTGATTCGATGGTGACTCAGGAAGTGAGTTTCTTGTCAAGGGGGAGAGAGAGTTGGTACTGATGTGCGTTTTTTTTAGATACTCGCCGCAGGGATGGAAAGACTCGCTACGTTACTTGGCCATGCGATCGCAGCTGAATCACAACAGCAGCTTGAGACCAACATCAAATCCATCGACCAGCTGCTTCGCATCCTGGACAGCATGAACAACCTGCCTTCGCAATCTGTCACCGAAGCATCGGTACTCAACGCCCGACACAAACTATTGGATCTTCTCGCTTTAGCATTGCAGACCGTGGAGAGAAACTTGTCGACGACGCGAGATGGGAGCGATCTCTTATTACCCCCGGGGATATCTCCGCCTCAGCCTAGCCATCTTTTAAAGGCAGTGATGGGCCTATTGAAGTTTGCGCTAGGCTCTGTGGTATCCGAGAGTGTATCGTTGACGGCACCAAAACCAAATTTCCCACACCTAGCTGTTTGCTTCTTGAAAGCTATTTTTGTAAGTTTCAAGTCATGTGTGTCGGCAACAAGAACTTTTTTGCTGACCCAAAAAAAACTCTAGGCTGGCGACGGTATCCTTGATTCCAATAGCGCCAAGGTAATGGCGGATATGCTGGTGTATATCATTGATTGTAAGTGGTTTGTTTTTTTTAGTGATTCCGGTCACAGAGTCAAAGCTGAATTGGCAAGCAGGCACTTCTCCTCAAGCACGGCTTGTATGCCAAAGTGCTCTCTTGGCAGAAACCGTCTCGCCCCATGCGCAATCCATCCTGAGTGCATTCCCCGAGCTATCGGCGGCCATGCCATATCTGTCGCCTGTGCAGCGACACATGTCCCTCGTCACTCCAGACACCGCGGATCATGTCTCGGACTCTGCCTTGCCACTTGATGATCGCCGCTGGGAACTGTTTGAATATATCGGCCCGACCAAACGCAAGATCGGTCCTCAGGACTTGTTCCTTGCCAGCGCACCGCTGAAAGATGCGTCGTCTATCCCTATCACTCTCTTTGACCCCAAAATCACACGGGATGCGCCTCCGAATGCGGGTACGATGGATGCTTACGATAACCCTGTTGGAGACGGAGAGCTCTCGCCGACGACCAACCCCGCTTCGCCTGTGGAAGAAGCTCGGCGTTCATGGGAGACGTTTGCATCGGAGAGGAATTTGGGCGACGGGCTTGCGGGTGAACCGGCGTATGCAAAGCAGGCAGCGACTCTAGTCTTCTCTGCGCGTGATAACGACGTCCCCGAGGTCGTTGTGCCTGTCAAAAGTGCGTCCGGGCTTGTCATCACCCCGTCAACATCGCCGCAGAAACCAAAAATCAAGAGGTCCAACAGCGGGAAAGACAAGGCAACAGGGTCTAACAAGGATGCGCCGATCGCGGTGGAGGAGGATGAGGATGAGGAAGACAGTGAGGCAGAAGTTCCTCTGAGTAAGAAGCAAAAGACGGCGAAGAATAGTGCGGCGAGTAGGGGCAAGTCGACGACGACGACGACGACGACGGCGGGTAAAGCACCTGCCAGGAAGACTACCGGTGGGAAGGGGGTTAGTAAGAAGGCTACAGGGAAGAGTGCAAAGGAAGCTGGAACGGGGAAGGCAAAGAGTGGGAGAAGAAAGTCTCAAGCAGAGTGAGGCCGATACGAATAGTGGTGGTGCATGTTGAGCTGTGGATAGCACATAGGGCATGTAATCGTGCAACAGCCTCTGCCTGAATCTTTTCAGGAGAACGTATATACTATGAATTGCTCAGAGATCCTTTCTGCGGTCTTTCTGCTCAGCACATACTCTGGACGGATGCATATAGAGATTCAAGATCGCACGACTGCCCTGAGACGGCGGGCTGGGGCTGCCACAAGCCAGCGAGGCGGACAGGACCGCTGTGGAAGACAAGGTGGCTGACAAGTGGGTTTCCGCAGTGGCTTTCGTGTGGGCATGCATGGGAGTGGCGGAGAGGGTGTACGGTGGTGCATGCGTTGGGAGCGGAGTATGCACTGGCTGCGGGCCTGGAATGTGGAAGTGTGGGCGAAAGTGCAAGTGTGCCTGGAGGCGGCTACTAGACTCTTGCGGTGTGCAGCCCTGGCTTTTCCTGTCGCTGGGAACAGACTTCTTTTCAACACTCCCCCCTCCCCGCCGAACCCTTCCTGCCACGTGTCTCGCCATGGCTGGCCCAGCGAAGCGTACCCGTCACCACGACGAAAACTCTGCATCCCCCGCAGACGGCACCTCCCCCCCTGCTGTCTCCGCCCCGCCCACCGCTGCAGACTCCGCCTCGCGCAGGCCGGCCACCAGGTCCACACAGCCCACCAACACCCTCTTCACCATCGCTACCCGTCAGACTAACTTTGCTCTCCACGCGTCCAGCTCTATGCCCGCTCCGTCCGGTCCCGTCACGCGGGGCGTCGGTCGTGCAGGAATGAATGGTGGTAGCGGACGCGCCTTGCCAGCCGGGCCGAGCACACGATCAGCTGGTGCAGGCATGTTACAGCGTACACAGTCTGCTCCTGTCATTGCATCTCCGGCGCATATCAAGGCGGCAGCGGGCGCTAGTGGAGGTGAGGCAACGCCTCCGAAAGGTGGTTGCGACGGCTTGGGATTGGGCGAGCGAAGATTTGGCAAGGGCAAGGAAAACATTCCTCCCAAAAAAGATGAGGACCGACAGCCTGAACCTGCCAGGAAGCGTATGAGAGTCACCAGCAGAGGCTCGTACAGCGGGCAAGGAGGCAGGAAGAGGAGTGGAAGCGTCAACAGTGTCCGTAGTGAGACTACCAGCAGTGAGTGTCGTCTCTCTTCCCCCCGTTTCCTGTCTTGACCACACTTTTGCTGATAACGATCTTCATCATCAGGCAGCCGACATTCATCACTCGCACCGTCCTTCTCCTCATCCTCTATCAGCGGCTGGGGTGGTCCTCGCTTCCCATCCCCGTCTCCTTCTCAAGCATCTTCTTTCGACGCCTCTCCCTTTGACAGACTTTCCGTCAGTGACAAGTCGGGACATGCCGCCCGCCTGCCCAAAAACCGACCTGTCACCCGCAGCATCGCCATGCTCCCCACACCTCCTCCGTCGACCCCTCCCGAGGAAGTCGCTGCCGCTCCCGATGTCTTGGGAGTAGAGATTTTAGAGACAAGTGATGCAGAGACGGAGAAGGCACCTGCAAACCCGTACAAGCAGCTTAAATCTTTTCTCCGGTTGTCGACGAGCTTTACAGCTGGTGCGTCGGTTGATGAGACCATTATTGGGAGGCAAGAGGAAAAATCGGCTATCAGGGCGTATGTTAGCGCGTCAGAGGCGGAGAGTGATGTGGGCATGTATGTGTCTGGACCTCCGGGGACGGGCAAGACGGCGCTCGTCACGGCGATAGGTAGAGATTTGGCAGAGGATGGATGGAAGGTGGTGGAAATTGGATGTATGGGGATGAAGCCCACGGATATGTGGAAGGAAATAGGTGAAGCGCTAGATTGTGGGAAGACAGAAAAGGATATCAAGGAATACATGGCTCAAGAGAAGAACAAGGTGTATGTGTATAATGAGAAACACTTTTTTTTTTTTTTTTGTCCTCGTGCTGATCCTTCTTTTTTTTCCTTTTTGCAGTTTCATTATCCTCGATGAAGTCGACTCTCTCATGCCTCCTCCCCCTGCCGCTGCCCCGCCTGCCATTTCCCATCTTTTCGCAAAGCTTTTCACTCTCCCTCTCACCTCATCCACCACAAAACTCATCGCCATCTCCAACACCCTCGACCTCACCGTCCGCGCCCGTCTCGTCCTTCCAAACAGCATGCACCCTCAAGTCTTACCATTCAAGGCGTACGGTCAAACGGAAATGAGCGCTATCGTCAACGCACGGGTCAACGCTGCCAAGGTCGAAGGCGTCAAGGTGGACACCACGGCCATCACCCTTCTTGGGAAAAAGGTGGAAGCTCAGAACGGTGACTTGCGCATGTGTCTCGGCGTCCTCGGCTCTGCCATCTCTCTTGCCGAGGCTGAATGGACCAAGAAGATTTCTCAAGCTGCCAATGACCCCGAGCCAAAACCTGTGGCCATGACCAAGATTGCCGTCTCACACATTCTCAAAGCCCTCACATCGTACACTGCTCAACTTCGTGCTGCTGCCGGTTCTTCTTCCTCCGCTGGATCAAGATCTGCTACTGGCAAGAAAATCAAGTCGGTACCACTTCAAGGGAAGATGGTGCTTGTCGCCATGTTGGTGTATTTGTCTCGTACGCGGGCTGGTATGAACGGTTGCCCGGCTATAAGCAACAATGGGACAAGCGCCGCTTCTACCCCTACCGCCTCGGGGACAGATATCCCAGCTCCCGCGCTTTACGCTACATACTCCCACCTCCTCTCACACACCACGTCACCATTCCCTCCAGCTCCAGAAAGCGATTACCGCGACTTGCTCTCCAACCTCGAAACCCTTGGCTTGGTCACTCTGACGTCTACGAGCTCTGGCCGGAGTACCTCGGCGCGCGCAAGCAAGGTCGGGTTCTGTGTGAGAGAAGAGGAGGTGAAGGATGGTTTGTGGTCCGCGGAGGGGCAAGGTAAAGGTACGGCAGATGAAGAGGTGAAGAAGGTATGGGAGCGGGAAGAGGCCAAAGTGAAGCGAGTGAGGGAGAAGATGGCTTTGGTCAAGGCGGATGATGAGATGTAAGGCGTGAATTGTCCTTTTTATTAGGACGAAGAACAGGCTGTTGGAATAAGTGTTTTGCGGGTATGCTTGCTTATGTCATTGACACGAGAGATTGCATGTCATGCAGGGTTTCTTGGCAGTCTCGATCTGGGGGAAATAAAAGAGAGTTACCTATCGATAAATACGTGAGAGAAACGGATTGGAATATGCCTCTATTAGTCATTTGTTCTTCTTTACGATGTTGGAAATGTTTTATGAATCCATCGTGCTTGAATGTAACTACATATGCGCACATTATGAAAATCCTGATGGATTTGATGTAACGGCAAGGAATTTTCGCAGCGAGGCGGCAAGGCGAGAAAAATGATGCATGAAGGGAAAGGAGGGGGGGCAAGTTTTTGCAAGCCACGCGTGGTCACTCGAAAAGACTTTTGTTCCTGAAATAAAATAAAACAGTCGCCTAACGGGTAATGACGTCATAGTTTTTTTTTGGTCGACCGTGTTTACACTTTTGCTTCCGTCGCCTTTCCGGCTTTTCTCATCAGGAGCTTCATTCGTTCATTCGTTCGTTGGGCTCTACGGTCTTCTTGACCTGACCAAGTGTAGTCTGCATTGCTTACAAACAGCTCTTGAAACATCAGCATTCATGTACTTGTCACACCGCACAACTATTTATACAAATTACCATTACAGACCACGACACAAATTTAATCAAACACGCTATAACCCAGCCTGGACTCAAGGCGACAAAGTCAAGTGTTTAAGCCATTTCCTTGTGCTGAACCTCAGACTTCTCAATGTGTGAAAGGTCAGGCTTGTCCAATGATTGTCTCTTCACAGCGGCATTGTTTTCAAACAACTCGGTAGGAGCAACCTCGCCACCGCCTCGTTCGATTGCAACCTTGGCCTTTTCAAAGTGGGACCCGTCGGCCTCAGGACCGAGGAAAACGACAATGATACCAAAGGCAATGACAGCACCGATGAGGATACCATTGATAGCAGCATAGTCTGGGATATCGGTACCGGCCAGCTTGAGGGATTTACCAGCATCGGCTTCGATTTGGGCGGAGCCTGCAGATGCCATGTTACCGAGCTGATGGATTGTTGTAAGTTTTCATTAACAAAGCCTCCAGGTCTCAAGGCCATGAGAATAATTAGACAACTTACTTGGTAGCAGAGACCACCGAAGAGGGCTCGGAAAGCAGGAGGAGCAACTTCACCGAGGTAAACAGGGACAATACCCCAAGCTACAACATTTGTAACAATGGTCAGTATAGGATTTTACAATATAACACATTCAAGGCGACGCACCTCCCTGGACACCGCTTTGAATGAAGCTGAAGGAAGAGATACTGTCAACTGCCATGATCTGCCAGAGTAACAGTCTTTACTTACAAACCACCAGCAGCAAGTCCGGCGAAGCTATCGGGAAGAATCCAAAGAGGAATCCAGCAAGCCTAAGGGTTTATGAGCACGTATTGCCGAACGAAAAATGAAGGAAGAGTGCACTTACCGTGTAGACGCAACATACCAAGATTGCGAACCGCCTACCAACAAATTGAGAGACGTGACCAGCAATAGTACCACCGACGATAGCGCCACAGCTATACAGGTCATTAGCATAAAGGGAGATATAACAGACTGCAAATGACTCACTTGGAAATGATAGTGGCCTTGGAGGCAAGAGAGCTGGAAAGACCCTTGGTGGTCTTAAGGTAAGTGGGATAAAGGTCTTGACTACCGTGGGAGAAGAAGTTCTGATCGTAATATTAGTTGTTAAGGCTGCGGTATACCAGCAAGTGACTCACGAAGAAGGTCATGAGGCATACAGCCCAGATCCATCGAAGCCCTGCCGCGAACTATCAGATCACTCCCTCCAGTTTAAAAAACTCACAATTGGTTCTGAACATGTTGCCCAATTCTCGGATGAAGTTCTTAGATGCCTGCTTACTGGAAATATTCTTCGCCCTGGCCTCTTCCCGAGCGACAATAAATTGTTTGGATTCGGGGAGACAAGCCCTGACAATAGCGGCGAGCAGAGAGAAACCAGCACCGAAGAAATAGATTGCTCGCCAGTGATACTTGCTTCGTTGAACGACAGTCAGATTAATGACTGTAAGATGGTGAGTCAGCTTAATGAATAAGTGCGAAACAAGGGTCGACACATACCAGCGGCGAGAAGGTAGCCACAGGCGTAACCCTGTTGGAGAATACCACTGCACAAGCCTCGAGCAATAGGAGGCACATTCTCAAGACCACTATACAGAGTCAGTAATGAAGGAAGTAATGGAATGCTCACGTGGCCGCAGCACATCCCCAGATGCCGCCCATAGCAATACCAAACAAACTCCTGTTTTGTCGATCAGCACAGTTCTTACAGCAGAAATTGAGCAACCCACCTGACGGCCAAGAATTGCTGGTACGTGTTGACGAAACCAGATCCAAGCTCGAATACCATGATCAAAAGGCAATTAAAAACCAAGGTCCACTTTCGTCCATAACGGTCGGCACAGAGACCAATGATAACGGCACCCAATGAACGGAATAGAAGGGTGAGGGTGATAGCGGTAGTGATGGAGCTAGGATCGACATCGAATTGCTCTGCTAAGGAGTCAAGGGTGAGGGAAACACAGAAAAAATCATAACCATCGACTGTCCATGCGAGCCAACCCTGCGGACAAATCAACTGGGGTACTTCTGGCGAGGGAACATTGCGCTTACGGAAAAGAACATTAACCATCCGAAAAGAGGAACGGTTCGAATGATTTTGAAAGGGTTTTTTGTTTCAGGTTCTTCTCCAGCGACAGGCTGCCGCAGACTGGGAATCATACACCTCAAAAAGGATTTGCCCCCTCTGTTGGCATGCCATGCTGCTAGCTGATCGCGGATGGAAGAGGAACGGCGCGCTGGAAGGACGAATGCGGACTCATCTTCGTGGTGAAGCTCGTGCTCCTGTGTTTGGCGAGAAAGGTTTGAGGTAGACATGTGGTGATTCTTGATGAACACAAAGCGAAGCAATTATGAGTAGCTGTAGGGTTAGTTGTAGGATTAGTTGTAGGATTAGTTGTAGGTCACTAATGGTTGATGGATGCCGTTTGAGGACAAGGCGGAGCATGTGGTTCTTTGAGGTGGATAGGGTTTTTTATACTGCGATTCTCTCACCGTTCTGTGCAGATTTGCTTTGACGATGAAGGCACATAATATGGGAGGTTTATCGTACCGTGGGGTCCCAGACGGACTGACCGGAGTTGTTCCTTAGCTTATCTTGCGGCTTCTTCTCTTTCTCATCTTCTCTCTTCCACCTTGGGCCGCCATATAATATCTGTTAAACGAATCGTTCGTTCCCGACCCTCTGGGATTGGACAGCGATGCCCGTACTTAATTATTGTAGGCATCATCATAGGTGGGGAAAGCAAGGAACAGGCACAGAAGTTACGATAGGGGGGAATTATAATTCAGAAGCTCCAAAAATAGGTGATTCGAAGATGGTCCCTCCGGCAAGCGGATAACCGGAGCAGCTTTGGATGGGTCCCCACCTCGCCTTTCCTCTGCGGCGACTCATTGCCCGATTCCAAATTCCAAACTTGACATGAGGGAAGTCACTAGCGTGTATGTCATAAGTGCCAAGCGCTTGATCTAACCTTTTCTAGCGCTTTTTGGTGCTATTCGTGGACTCATGATTGTTCATGCTTCGGCAGCTACAGTAAGAAGATAATAGAAAATATGTAGGTCTCGCAGCTTTCGGTCTGATTGATCGGATCGTGCTTTACGGAAACAAAATGTTCACGCCTTTTTATCATCTGAAGGTGGGTGGCCTTTATACCACCACCATCAGCAGCAGCAAGCTTATTTATTTCATTAATGGCGATAAGGATAACAATAAGAGAGTGATGTTAACCAATGGCTGGTAGTGGACCGGCCACCAGTGATATACTTCGTCTTTTCATCATCTAAATACCAAATGATCTTAAAAAGTATATATACAAATTACAATCATCAAGCAAAAATGAGTTGAGGTTCCCTGTACGCGCATCACCAAGAAATGAAAGGCAGGTACTATTGAGGGAATTGTTTTGCCATCATTATAGGGTGTTATGCAATAGTTTTACTCTCTCGTGTGGGTCCAGTCCACCTCTTGCTGTTGCACCTCGCTGACAGGCTCACCTTGCCATTTGTTGCCGCCAACAACCCCCCTGTTTTGCGGTACTATCATGTGCTGCTTCGTCGCCGCAGTCGAATCTAGGGAAGTAATGAAATAGTAATAATGCGACTTCCTCTGCAAATGGAGCTTGTGACTACTCATGGGTAATATTGGTCATCACGACCAGGTTGCCTAGTAGTTTCGTACGACTCGTCATGCCGTTTGCCGCATGGCACATGATGATACTGCAGTTTGCTGCGTACAAATCCAAGATGGTTTCCTTAACTAAGTATCGGTAGCAGTAGCAACCGTTATTAACAAGGATCGCCGACAACGAAGTAATGGAGAGGAGGCGAGACGGCAAACTTATTAGCATGCATGCCCAAGGCGACAAAAAAGGAAAATTATGTAGCATCATCATATAATAATAGTAGCACTGATGGTCAACCGACAAGCGTACGTATAGTAGACAGCAGTACGACGAGTACTGCGTGGTCAGATTATTTGTCCGCATACAAAGTACAACACTGATGAAGAAGAAGTCTTTCCCCAAGCTTGAAGCTTGATTGTTCTGTTGCTGACTGCTATCACGCGTCACTCGTCCATACATCTTCAGCAAGAACTCCTCGTTCTCGATTTCGCTGAGCATGATGCCAGCAACAGCGTAGTTCTGGGATAGATCAATCAGTTGGTGGAGTGTTGTCACATTATGTCTACATATGAGGTCATGTTGTACACACATCAGATATAGCGTATTTGATTCTACAAAAAGGGACAGGTAAGTCTATGCAGCAATGCAAGGTATGCTTCTTTTCCTCTTTCCTTCAGCACACATGACAAGATTGATCAATCAACCCAGCTCACATTAGGCCTCTCCCAATCGACACCTTCTATAACCCCTCCCCATCGACGTTCCATCCAAGCTCCAAATTTCTGCCTCGATTTATCCGAACCAGAGTCTGCCTGGTCATCATTAACACAAAGCATGGCTACCTCAGGAGTATTGTCAACCGACTCCAGAGTGGAGGAGAGCTGATATAATGAGTGAACAGGGGTAAAGCGAGACGGCGTAGAGCCTATGATATGATTAGCGAAACTAACTTTTGGAGCAAACAAGATAACACACCATAGACGTAATTATATCGTGACAACAACTTTATACACCAAGCCCTCAAACTAACTCCACCATCTTCCCTGGCCTCAAAACCATCCCAAACATCTTGTCCGGCCTTGACATTTGCTCTTAAACTGAAGTCTCCGTCCTTCCACGAACTAACTAATGGAAGTATAGGTTCATTCCTCCTCCACATCCCCTTCTCTTCTTCCTGTTCTGGGTAGAATATCTGATCCTCCTCAGGAAGAAATGCTGAGAGACCGCGTTTGCCGGAAGCTTTAATCAGAGCAGTAATGAGGCAATCGCCACATTGAGGACGCTCAAAAGCGAGACGTGTGAACATAGTGGACGCTGAGAAAGAAGTCGATGAGTCGAAAAAGTGGGGAGGTAGACAGGTGCTGAAATGGAAGGTGCATTGAGCTCCTGACCCGGGGTCGTCAGGCGACGATGAGAGATGGCCATCCATAGACGCTTGTACAATCGTCAGCTTCGAGCGACATTTGTGATGCCGTACTTACAAAAATGATAATCAGTAGCTTTCGGGCCTTCCCAACCCACAGCCTCTGTCAGGGCGTCCAGATCACCCAAGGTTGATCTACTTCCCTTTGTAATTTCCGCCTTTTCAATCTCCTCTCCTTGGCTAGAAGTCATTCCCAAGATTTTTTTCAATTCCCTCTTTTCATCATCTTCCCAAACATCCTTCTCGCCCAGCTTTGCTACAATCCAACTCCAAAGAAGCGCTTCTCTCCATCTCTCGACTCTCAGATGAGTTATCAACCACGCCATCTCCACATCACCTTCACCACGCTTGCTCTCCCTGAACCCCCTGGTGCTCGCTAAGCCGAGTTGAGGAGACCACATGATACTGGCTTCATGTAAAATAGTTCTTGATTGGGTCTTCGGGAGATGGTGCATGTAGAAGCGCTTGTGAGCCGAAAAGCGGGCGGATAGCAGCTGGTTTGCGTGTTGCAGAGCGCCCCACTCTCCTGGGTCAGAAAGCTGGTCCGGAGTCATGACATCAGGTACGAGTAACCCAGGATCAAAGCGCACAAGATTCCCAGCTAGAGGATGTCGGAAGTCAGAAGTTGATAGTGGCCGCTAGACGTATGTCAATGGCACGATGGGAAACATACAGGCTGGAATACTCACTAGGAGGAACATGTCATCATTGAAGGAAATACTGGAAGACTTTTGGTTAGTTTGGTCCCAAATAAGCAGTGATCAAACACTTACTAGTTCTCAGACAAGCCTTCAAGCCATGTCAGGCGCTGCTCGATGCCAAATGAATTGAAACTAGGGAGGGACTCGTTTCTCCACGCTTCCTCACTTTGCCATTTACTCCCGGTCTGAACGCCTTTTTCATTCTCCGCTCGTTCGTTCCTGGGTACTGATCTTCTCAGGTCCACAACTCCTCCGTCTTTGGGTAATTGAAATATTTCTGAATGAAAGTGCCATTTTAATCTTCCCTCTCTTTTCTGGCTGTCCCAATCCAACCATTCCGCAATTTGCCCTATTCTCCATTTCCCAGCTTCCACTTGAAGCTCAGTGTCTTCCTCTCGTACCGGCCAGTCGGCGGTCACAATGTGTACCCGACCAGCTTCATCGCCCAAGGCCTTTACACCAGATCGCACCGCAGCTCGAAGCTCGCCGTTATCTCTCCAATGACGTGATCTGCCGGATCCTTTGCCGACCTTGACATCTTCCAAGGCCGCGCGCGCCTCCATCTCGCGGAACCAATACGGAGACGAGGCATTCACAAATAAATATACGAGGTCAAGAGGGCGTTGCGGAGGTACATTGGAGGGCGTAATTGAAGGCGGTAATCGACCAGAGGTAAAGTATTGTGAAAGCATTGAATAGGGTAATCGGTCATGCAGTGGTTCTAGTAATGCAACCGACGGTGCTTCATGAGCGGGAACCACAATATGCGTGGGATCGGATTTGAGACTCTTAGCCATGAATTTCCATGATTGAGAATCAGCACTTCCGTTGCCTAGGGGGTTTGATAGGTTCAGATTTGCAGCATTTGTTGCCGGGGAGAAGGATTCGGAAGGTATGGATACACCCATAAAGAGATACGCGGTCACAAGTATACCAACTATGGTGAAGGCACCGAATGACAGAATCATTGGGCGCAGGCGCCTGATCGGCCTCTCGGACAGTGCCCAATGACCCAATTTCTTGCGTTTCCCAAATGGCAGAAGACTGTATGGTAGCAAGTTGTGGGACTCTTCCTCGGAGGAAGAGTCAAACTCATCCAGCTCATAATCTTCTCCGTCTTGTTTCCGCTCCCGTAATGATTCGGGGTCGTGTGACCGTTCCTTGTCCTCAAGATGAGATATCAGATGGGCAGGACTGAAAATCTCGGGGGTAGATGAAGATGTCTCCCCCGTGATATCGCGGGAATTGCTTGACTGCGACATCCTCCTCGTATTGGATCTTGGATGTTTGTCAACACACCCGCTCGAATGCGAAAGGCTAATGAATGTTGTGGTCGACTCCTACAAGAGTTCAGAAAAAAAGGTCTAGCAGCTGTCTTTTGACGTCAAAAGACATTTGACAGGGACGATGATACCTTTCCCGAAAGGAAGTCTCAGTGGGAAGAGAAGTATGATGAGGTTGTAAATATACACAGTCACAAGATGGTCTTGTACCTCCTGTGGCCTGTCAACTTACGACTGGTTGCTACTTGCCAGTAGGTTTTGCTGTTTCGCAGCGAAAAGATGGGACTGCGCATTCCGCTCCTCAGCCCTTCTGCTAATCGGCCGACTGTTACGTATTTAGCATCCTTCAAAGAATCACATCCTACAAATTTCTAATAACTTCTTCTGCATAGGTCGCTGGGTGCATTGAAAGAGGATAATGCCAATATATATCGACAGAGTTGCACTACCCTCTGAATCTGCTGCTACATTCTGCATCGCCAAAGTTGCGCTCCTCTTCACAAAAAACTGCCACAAAATCGTGCCGAATGAATGAATGACTTGCCGAAACTACTAAAATAGACTGATTGGACCCTGAGATGCATAATAGACGTTTCCAGGCACACTTTATTTGATTAGGAAATCCGGCACATATATAAATAATTAAATGAATGAATCATTCCTGAAAATATCGAAACCTCCACCCATACACCACAGCGCATCATGCACTGATCAACTGAGCTTTATGAAGAGACTAAACTGTTACATACATTTATCTATTCCCAACTAATGCTATGGAACTATTTATGATGATTCTATTATGCAAATTGTTTCATTGCCATTGCCGGAAAATGAAGAGAACATCCGAAATCCAAGATCACAATTCACGCAGCCTGACGTCTAAAATGGATTAGCGTAGGTCACATAGATACTGATACGGACTCACCCTCAACATCACATGTCATACAATCATTCCTGAGATTGAGACACTCTTGTCATCCATTGCCTCAGAGTATCAGCCAACACTCCCGGCAACGCCTCGACATCTCTGAGTACCACATAGAACTCAAAGGGGAAAGTGTCGAGGTACCGCTGCATTTCGAGCTTCATCTCGCCCTTGACATTCTTGTACTCGACCGTCTGCATGGATAGGATACTTGGTCGCGAAGCGGAAGCAGAGCCAGCGGGAGCTGTAGAGGGCGCAGTGGTTTGATGCAACGAGTCGACAATAATGAAGACAATCATGACCCGTTCTTCAAGGGCTCGCCTCAGTAGTCTTCTCAACCGTGCATGGTCTTGACAAACACCATCAGAGATGATGATTTGCAACTGCCACAAGTCAGGCGCGGTAGCACTCATAGCCGCACCATTCCTCGCCTCGCCCAAGTATCCCAGAGTTCTCTCCACCAAGCTAGCCACATCGGTCTTCTGTTGGTCGAATTTGAAGCTCGACATGATTTTGGCGCCATCGGCATCTGTGAAGCCGCCTTCCTTGAAGGGATGCAAGATGTCGACAGACTCTCCAAATTTAGCGATACTGACCTGGCCGACTTCGAGTTTATTCATTGCTTGAGAAACAAGGGCAAGAGTTTGGTAAGCGAGATCGACAGAATGAGATTCGGACATTGATCGAGAGTCGTCAAGACTGAGAAGGACTTGATACTCTCGACGTGAGGGCTTTGTACGACGAAGCCAGATCTTGTCCTTGGTGTACTCGGATGCGATATAAGGGATGATCTTGCGCATGTTGAGGCGCTTTCCTGTTCGGAAATCACCTTGAAGACGAGTGGCAAGCGTGGGTTCGAGAATGAGACGGAGTTGCTCGCAAAGAGCATACGATAGGTCGCTTGTCATGGTAGCGTAGCGACGCCAAAGATCTTCAGCAGCAGCTACTTCATTGGCGATGGGAACAGGGCCGAGAATATTGAGATCAGGCTCATCGACATTCACATCCGCGGGTATCTCTCCTCGCTCGACACCTCCCTCGACTTTTTCACCATCAACATCCATTTCGTCGTCCACAACTTCGCCAGCAGGCTTGCCACCAATGTCTGCCTGCGTCAAAGCCTTTTCAGTCTGCTCCTTCTCATCATCTGATTGACCTCGAGTTTGGTGGGTGGAATCTGCCGGCTTGTGGTCTCTAGCTTCTGTTTCGACGTGATTCTCTTCGGGATCATCTTCCATCGCCCGTCTTTCCTCTCCTGTCTCTTCCTCATCCACGATCTTCAAGTCTTCCAGCTTCTGTCTCTCTTCATCACCGGCTTTACCAAGGGCCTGTTGATCTTCTTCCTTCGCTTCATCCTCTTTGACGTATTCAACCTGACCAGAAGTTTCCTCGAGGGTCTCTTGGTTGTCTGAGGGTTGTTCTACTCGTTCTTGTTGAGAAAGAATCTCATCACGTCGGCGTCGGATTTCTTGAAGGATATCGCCAAGGCTACGTGAAGACTGTGGTTGAGATTGATTATCGCTAGGGAGAGGGGCACCAGAAGAATCCACAGGTCCGTCAGCTTGTTGCTGGTCAGAAGTGGAGCTCTGTTGTTGTTGAGATTGGGGAGCAGCTCTGAGAAACATGATTAGAAGACGTATGTCGCTGAATGAAGAGACTGGACTCACCCGTCCTGGCCTCTCGCATCTGCCTCGATCTCCTCTGTCTCTCCTTCTTCCTTCTTCTTCTCCTCTTTCTGTCTATCAATGTCCCCTTCCAAACCACCGCCAATACCTTTACCAACTTCAGACTCTTGGGCCTGCTCGTTAGCAGCCGAAAGGTCAGCGTCTTGGCCCATCTGTGCTTCCTCCTCCGTCTCATCTTCACCTTGACCAGTTGCGGCAGGAGCTTCTTCGACCTCTTCTCCTTCATCCTCATTCATTCTATCAATTTCGTCTCCTCCACCTTCGTTATTCTCCTCATCTCCATCGACTGACATGCCCATATCATCATCAAGATTTTCCTCTTGGTCTTGGCCGTCTTCTAGACCGTCGTCATCGAGGTTTAAATCTTCAGGCAAATCAAGCGTATCGCCTTCCGGCATTGAGACTCCTTGCTGATCCTGACCAACCGGTTGCTCCTCTCCTTCTTCATTGCGTTCTTCACCCATGACTTCTTCATCCACCAGCTCTTCTCCCTCTTCCTCTTCTTCTTCACCTTTACCATCTTGCTTGGGCTCGTCCTGGTCTCCCTCTTTCCCTTCCTCTTCTTGCTTCTGTTTCTCTTTGTCCTTCTTTTCCTTTTTCTCGTCTTCCTTTCCTGTCATTTCAGATTCCCCTTCTTGCGCTTGGGTCTGTTGGTCCATCAGCTCATCACTCTCCTTCTTCTCTTCCTCCTTTTTCTCGTCTCCCCAGAATTTCTCATCGACTGCTCCAGGATCTAAGGGGTCCACATCCCCCACGTGTTCGTCATGATCTTCTTCCTCCTCTTCTTCATCACCGCTTCCTTCCTCCTTTTCTTTACCTTCACCCATTTCACCCTTGAAATCTTCGTCCATACTGAAAGCATCATCTTCTTCGCCGCCCTGCTCTTCCTGTTCTTCTTCCTCTTCACCCTGAAGACCCTCGACTTGAGATTCCTCTTTGATCTCCTGGCTTACATTCTTTTCACCCGTACCAGCACCCATTCCAGTACCCTCGACCATATCTCCATCCTCTCCTTCACCGCTGTCGCCTTCTTCTTGTGGTTTGCAGAAACCCTTTTGAGAAAGGTCCAGTACAACCCGCCCAACAACGTAACACAACTTGTAAGTCGCTTTAACCGTGTGAATATGGGCATTAATGGACTGAATGTAAGTTTGGATGAAAATTTCGAGGAAAGGAACAATTCGAGAAAGGCAATTAGGAACAGAAGGTGAATTTGTGGAAGCCAGTCCGGCCATGAAAGAAGAAAGACGTTCGATGACATCGACGATGCGTAAAGACGTGATCATAGCATTCTGTTGCTTGAGCTCGGTAGGAATATGGGGATATTCGTCGGCATTTACGTCGGTGATGACATTGGACTTCATCTGCTGAGCGACCACCAGTAAGACCTGTACGACTTCGTCGCTCTTGATCCATGACGGGTCCATATCGCCTGTGACACTGCGCGAAACAGACGGCTCGGGGGTCTGTTGAACCATATCGACTACTGAATCGAAGAGGTGTTTAAATTCAGGTCGTGACGAGACCTGGGATTGAAAGCGCTCGACAAGTTTAATGCGGATGCGTGAAGCCGTCTCCAACAAGGTATACTCCTCTACAATCTCATCAGCGTTGTCATCAAAACCAATTATCACTATTTATGGACTTACCGTTAGTGAATAATAGACATTCTGACCTTCCAACGGATTCTAGGGTCGTGGCCAAGGCCTGCATAAGTAGATTTGACTCCTGTCTTAACTCATGCACGGCGGTAAGATCATCTGGCAGACATTGGCGGCCTTGCAATCCTCGAAGCTCGCGCACGCCATCCTCAACCTCCCGAAGCGCGCCGATGATTTGGCACGCCCATGATTCAGTGATTTGTAGAGCATTTAGGACAGATTGCCCTCCAATAATGGAAGTCGATCTCGCGCAAATATTTAATCTTTCAAGAATGGCGTACAGCTTCGACAGAGGAATAATATGGCTAACAATTCTGATGGACAGTGTCAGTAATAATCAATGGCAGATGAAAGTGATGAATAGCTTACCGAGCGCGTTCATTCAATGAAGAAGCGTAAATTGACTCTACAAAGCCAATACCTCGCTGCAGATCTTGCGATGCAATATCTGGGTTGTGACCATTGAAGGCGGCCCTCATGGCGGACATCAAAACTTCCAACCGATGATGGTAGTTTTCCACTTTTGCAGCCCCAGTAGGATCAAATGATGGAGGCAGACATTCAATTGATACAGGAAGCTGACTCGCTAACCACACAGTCGATTGCTGACGACTCATTTGATCGGCACGAACGTTCTGTGAGAAGCCGGAAGCGCGTAGAGCTTTCAGCATATCAGCGTAGGCCTTCCGCTTGCGACTAGCCAAATTGTTGACGACCTTTTCATTCTCTTTGGTGAGAGTCGAAGGAGTCTGCTTGGCAAGTGTGCTAGCAGTCTCGATAATGTCAACGGCCATGGAATCCACTAGAGACGCCGTAGCACCGGTAATGGTATCGCGAAGCTTGAGGTGAACTTGACCATAGCGGTCAAGTGTCTCTTCTAACCGTATAAGGACATCAGGAACATCAGGATTAGCCTTTTCCCTGTCCTTCAATGAGCGTGAGGTTAGAGTAGATATATTGATGAAGAATGGAGACGGCGGCTCTGACGAAACAGGGGCTTCTTGAGGTATGATTCCGTTCAATTCGCTCATTAGTGGTGCTATAGGTTGTCGAAGGACGTCCCTGAACTTGCGAATGCTGCGATGCAAAGCCTTATGAGATTTTTGCGCACTTGCTTTAAGAGCGAAGACGTTGACGTCCTTCCAGCTTGCCAACTTCACGAAGTCCTTGATGGCCTTATCAATTACTGCACGCTGGCTGGCCATGGCATCTGATATTCTAGACTCAAAAAGGCGAGCGTTTGCAATTACATTGTGTAACATAATCGCAACCTTGGCAAGGACAGCATGGTGGATCGATAGTTCAGAAGCCATGCGTTGGAAGCAAGATAGGAGGTCCAAGCGAGGAATGAAAAGACCGTATGTGCTGCTGTTGATGTATGTGGACACCATTGGCAGTACATCTTCTAGGTGCTTTCCGGCATCATTGCTGCTTATAGGCCCATGGATGAGTGCACCATACAAACGAAGGGTCCATTCATTGTCCTCTGACGCATACTGCTCAGCCTGATCATCCAGCAATCTTGTCCACGAGACCAACTCCAACTTCCTCCACTCGATAATGAGTTTTGAAGCCCCATCCCTGAAGGTGGACAATGAATTTTCTCGGTTGGCATACGCTTCCCAGTCTTCGGTGTGAATGAGAAGCTGCTCCAGTGCAGTAAGTATTTTGGCGACAGGGCTGCGAGTATCGAGAGTGAGAATGCGTTCACAACGGTCACGAATATGGACCAAGACCATTTGTTCTGGCCATTCGTCGATAAGAACATGCAGACGCTTTAACAGGCGAACAACAATCTCGTGGGCTTTACGGGCCTCCGGTTCGTTGGGGGAAAGATAGAAGTTGGGTTGCGAAGGTGACGTCCTGATGTCTGCCAAGCGTCGATGCAATGTGGAGATCTGGAAAGCCAAACTTGAGGAGTCAAGGCCCTCATCAAAAGCAATGGGGTCGAAATTGGCATGAAGAGTTTCATCAAGTATTTGCTTGAACAGAGGGCTTGACGTAGACGAACTCTGTCCGAAGACTTGCCTGATGAGGGCATTGAACGAAGCAACGTGAGATGGCTGGAAGCCTTTCTGATTCACCTTGTTGAGGTGAAGCTCTTTCTGCTTCGGCAAGGCGTCTTCTGCTCCGACATCCTCATACTGTGGGAAGAGCTCAGCGAATTCCTTGGCTTCTTGCTCTTCGTCCGATAGGACGTCGATATCAGTCTTCTTTACCCTATAGAGACTCTCTGCATCTTGAGCCTCCTGTTGCTCTCGCAAACGAATTGCACTCCAAATTTGGTAGAGACGATCAAGTCTTTGAGCTAAACGTGGGATATAATAGATCCTGCTTTGCTTGGTGTTCAACTCATACAGATATGCTGACGCGGCAAGCAACTCAGTTGGTACGCCGGTCGCTTGATCGACTGGCGAATCAACAGAAAGCTTCTGAAGTTGTTTCACGCCGTGCGCCAGAGGGAACGTAACGGCGAGAGGCACAGTAGAGTCCGGACGGCTACCGCGAAGCTGGGTGTCTCTTGCAATTAGCCTCAAGCCAAACTTGCCGAAAAGAACGGCAGTGACCACAGGATGGATGAGGTCGGACATCTCTGAATAGGTTGTTGAAAGGCGTTGAATAAAAGCGGAAGAACCCAGCTGGAAATCTCTTTCCCTTGACATAGCTTGTACGTGCGTATCTTGCAAAGCAGAGATCAAAGAACATATATGTTCCCTGTCATATAGGTCGGAAAGGAAAGCTTGTACCTCATTGAAGAGGTAAGAAAGCTTTAAGACATCAGAAGCACGCTTGAGATTCGGCCCGAGGGATTCCTCCTCCTTCTCCAGAACTGAAGCACGGCCCATGAGGTCGGCCACAAGCCTGGAGTCAGTTTTGCCTTTCAAGTTCATCTCTTTAGCCATCAGGGCAGCCAGCTCTTCTTTTACCAATGCCAGATGCTCAGCGATTACTTCACCTTGCAAGCCACGGCGAACGCCAGGATCGATTGGAATGTTTGTAACGTACAAATCCAGGATAAACCGGGATAGAGCTAACCATACCTGGCCTAGGTTGGTTAAATCGTGAGGCCGAAGACTCGCCGCTGAGAACGCTGACGTAATCCATTTGCGATATGATTGGTGCAAGAAATGAATAGCTGGATTATCGATAGATTTCATGAGGGCATCTTCAAGGGCAGTCATTGAGCTCGGGGTATCCTGTGTCGCCATGCAAGAAACACCGAAAGCAGACAAAATCTAAATGACAATTAGAAAACCTGTGTTGCACGGATTATCGCATTGGCTCACAAGGCTTAAACAGTGCACAGCAAGGTCGAGAGTATTCTTTCTACGACAATCCTTGTTTTCTGTGTCAAACAAGACAGTTTTGACAGAAAAGCTCAAAGCTTGGTCTTGGTCCGGTATCTCTGCCATGGCAACGGTTTCGACAAGGCTAGGAGATGATCAGCTACCACAGGACAGGTCTTGGAGGGATAGGCGAACTTACCCAAAGCGCAATGCAGATGATAAACGTGCGGGTTTAAACAAATCCGCTGGGCCAGAAAGGATACCTTCACTGCTATCTGAATGGTCCCAAACCCCTTTCATCCAGCCTGAGAGCGCCTCAAATAATGCTGCCGGCGAGCGAGTGAGGCTTAAGCTGTTCTGTAAGGGCAACAAAGACGACACTTTGATACTTCTGTCCTCAAGCAGTATTTTCAAGACATCTTGGGAGTTCTTCTACAGACGCCAGGCATAAGCCTACAACAGAGTGGTGCAATTTTCACAACTCACATTGCAAAGGACTTGAAGTTCCAGACTATCCGTGATGGGCCAATTTGCCCATCGCCCGCTGACCTTTCCCTTCATCTCCTCTCTCGACGTTCTTAACAAGGACGTGAGCTCCTGAATTACCGTACTTTCGCGGGGTGTATCATCGAAAGCAGCGAAAGCCTGAAGGATTGAATATCGCATATCTGTGCAATGTTAGCTGCAACCATTCCATACCAGAAAAACTCAGAGTCGTCGCTTACGAGGGTCATACACGTCGTCTGCCAACGAAGTCAGCTTTAACAAATCTTCACTGCTTCTTTGGTCAAATGTTTCTCTGAAAAGCGACCATATCTCTGTCTGACCCAAGCCTGTTGTAAGCTGCACTGTTTTCGCCAAGTTCTGCAGCTTATCGAAAACTGGAGAAAGTGATGTGATACCTTCAGTGTCTTGTTCGATCCAGCGAGCAAGAAGCTTCGTAGATGAGTAATCAAAGACAGACGATTTGGCGTGACTAATCATGAGAAGCACGTAGACAAAGACCCGATCAAGACGTTGCAATAAATCGGGCGACTCCGAAACGAGTGAGGCAAGACGAGTCTGGACGATCTCGAGGAATGATATAATGAAAGGATAGACATCGCCGCCGGCTTGCACTTTTGGCCGTGAAGGTCCTCGCCTACTCGAAACAGCAGACAACGCAAGGACTGTCTTCGCATGAGCTGGATCGGCTATCCAGGATTGAAGTTGCCTAAGCTGAATGGCACCGCGCAGAGTGGTTTGCAAGATTGAATTGACAGCTCCCCGTCGCTGAGAGACGGCGCGGATGTTAGGATTCAGTGTAAGATCAACAGGCTACTCATGACGATGGTCAACATAAAATATTTGATGAGTCAACAAACTCACCATAGCTCTGACAAAGTCCAAGTCTAACTGCTGCAACGAGCAAGCTTCTACAGCGTGACTCCTGCAAATTTCATCCAGACGCTGATGGAAAAAATATCGCGATAGTACAGAGTACCCTTCACCAACGGAGCCTGTAAGAGTGTGGCTGAATCTCGGGAGGTAAGCAAGTCCACCTTGGCTTTGCAAAGCTATGCTGCTAGCGACAGCCGATGAGATAGGATAATCTTCGTTTTTCACAATGGGCTGAAGAACAGTCAACTCGCGTAGGACAGAATTATCTGCCAAAATCAAAGGCTGCGCTGTTACAGATCCAGGCATTCCTTTCCCATCAAGGAACAACTCTAATCCTCGGTTTCTCATGGCCCTTGACAACTCTCCGTAACGTGGGTCGTAAGTCATAAAAAGCCGGAAATCTTGATGTGGTCGAAGGACCTCAGGGCTACCGGTAGATGATCCCTTTTCGCTCAAAACTAGCACTCCGTTGGTTTCGCAGAGACTGTTTAATCTGTCAAGGACAGATGCACTGCAAAGATTGGCGTCAGAAATAAGGTACCATCCGCCATTTTTGATCGCATGAATGAGTTCACCGTCAACCCATGCAAAGCCCACTGCGTTTGGTCCGACCTTTATGAGGCTATCTACAGATTGCCGCGCTGGGGTCACGTCGATGAAGGAGGATAATTCTGAGAGAATTGCCTGGCAGAGTGTGCTAAACGCATCGTGGGTTTCCACATTGAAAGACGTCTGGCATTGCTCTCTGAGGACGGAAAGATCTTCAAGGCGACGCAATATGGCCGGCTGCGCGTCTGAGACCTGAGTAATGAGGTCTGAAACGTCACCGAAAACCGAGTTTAAAAGTCGACTGACGTCTTGTTGTTCGAAGCTACCAAGAATCTCCGATGTGTCAACGCCCGGGTGCATAGCGAATTCGCCCAATAATCTGCCGGCACCCTTGGCAAGCCCACGAATAAGACCGCGCTTTCCCATACCGCTATCACCGGCTAAGATGACCAGCCAGCCCAGCTCGATACCTTTTAGAATCGATTCAGCAATATCAAGATGGTGATGTTGGAGGGCAACGTCGACTGACGGATTGCTGCCTCGAGAGACAACGGAGTGGCCAACTTGCATCCATGAGGGAGAAATTGTAAAGACAGGACGTGTTAAATCGACCTCGTGACCAAAAACTGAATGGAAAATATCGGTAACAGCTTGACGGTCA
>NC_026754.1:580000-627500 GCF_000149245.1 Cryptococcus neoformans H99 | reverse complement strand
TCCCTCTGTCCACATCCTCGAACACAACCCACCGTCCTGCCCTAATGGCTTTCGCTAAAGCTCCTTCCATCCACTCAAATGTTCCTGGATTGGTAGGCGAGGAAACATATGTCCCAATGAGACTTTTAACGTCGATCGAAGTGTCGCCAAGGGGGATGGTCAATATTCGGCTGGAAGGCCGCTGGGACGGGAAAAGCATAGACGAGAGGTACTGAAGGATGTGCGTCTTTCCCGAAGAAGGAGGCGAGGTGAGCAGTATTGGAGATGCGCGTTGGATAAGAGGGCATAAAGCCCGAAGCGTCTCGTCAGTAGGCGCTGTGCGTACGTGCATGGTGGTAGAAAGAGGGTTAGCGGGGGAAGATCGAAGCATCAATTGATCTGCGACAAGGACAATTCGAGAAGATAGATCCGACCGGTCAATGACTGGAACATGAAGGTAACTGATACTCGACGCTTTCGCAGCATGTTGCCGAGCTATGTCGTTCATGAGCGAATATCAAAGATTTTGATAGCAAATTTCTAACCTTCATTAATCCTTTTCGACTCGATCACAGGCAACATCCACCCATCTATCTTCACTTCTTGGATTTGGAAACCCCCTTGCGGCAATACCGCTGTCTCGAAACCGAAAAGCACCTCAGCATCGATGTCCGCCACATTGCCGACAGAAGTCTTCTCAGTCTCCATTCTCTTCTTTTCGCTCCACTTCTGTTGACGGGCAAGCACTTGAATTGCCAGTAACCGTAACCCTTGGTCGGAATGATCGGTTCTAAGGGTGTGGAGCTGAGCGATAGGCCAATTATTGCGAGTTGCAATGGAAGGATCGACAATTATAAGTCGCAGATAGATTAGAAGTAATATGTGGAGTCGCCCCGTAGGGATCGTGGGTAGATTATTAAAATCGACAAGGGCCAAAGGACCATTCTTAAAGGGAGACCGTAGGATAAATGTATGGGCCAGACTGTAGATATAAGCTTAAGTAAGCGTCAAGGAGCAGCCGTCAGACAAGGATTACATACCTCCAGAACTCCGGATTGCTCTCCACTAATAGTGATAGAATTGACAATCTTCGTTCAAGCAGATCATAGTCTAAAGATTCTGGCTCTTCTATCCAGCGGGCCAGCAAATCCATCAAAATTGGCTGAAACCTCAACTGGACATGATTGAAGACTCCGGGATAGGATGCCAATGATGAAAGGGCTTGAAGAAGCTGTTTTATGGAAACGGACGCTTGATTCGAAGCTGAGCAACTGAAAATAATGTCGGGGATAGAGATAGGTGAATGGCTTGAAGTTGATGAGAGATTGAGGTCGCCAAGGAATTTATCGACTTGGCTCCAAAGATCGATATAAAGAGGTCGAGGGGCATCAGTGGCCACCTCTTTGGGAGGGCTGACCTGCGTGTCCACCTCCATGGTGTAATCCTCCGCCATCTTCTCGCTTTCCTACAATCTAATGGCTACTGATATAGGCCACGAATGAAGAAATGTAAGAAGGTGGTGATTAGATAAGTCGACGTTATTGTTGCAAAGTAGGCTGAATGAAGTGACCATTCACCAACGGAAATTTAAGAGCAGCAAACGTGACCCCTCCACGGAGTTCGAAACAGCTCCGATTCAAACGGCCAATGAACGTTGTTACGTAATTTACTTTTGCTTACGTAAATATGATACGTGACCGCTTTTGAGTTTTGAGGAGTTGTATTATTTATGTATACATATGTAATGAACCCGGCGGTAGAGCCGAGCATCCTCCGATTTCTGAATGACCAACAACAAGTGATCTCTGTCACTGATCGCACCTTGCTCCAATTGATTATAAAGCAGAAGGGGAAGAAACCGGACAAGAGCGCACGAGAAACATCATGCCGACGGAAAAGCGAAAGAACAAAAGAGCACAATAATTAATAAACCGAAAATATGATATTCGCTTCATTCGGGCCTTTATCAGCGAGAAGCGATGGTGCCTGAACAAAAAACCCAAAATCGTTTTGTTCGTCTGAACCCTGAGGCTGCACCACTTATTTCACTCATTCCTTATTGTTCTCCCATTGAACTTTCTCAGCCGCCAAGCATGCACCATATCCCCGCCAGCAGCCCATTGCTCTTCTTCTTATATATACATTCCATACCAAAAAAAGCAATATTTTTTCTCAGATTTTCGTCTCTGCTTACACTTGCTTCCTCTATCTCACGCTTCCCTTGTTGTTACCTTTGCCTATCCTAAGAAAGCAACATGGCGCCTCACCAGTCCGACGTCTTCCTGTTTACTCGGCAAACGCAAGGGTCCATACCATCCTGTGTGGTCGAGTGGTTGGTCTATCACCCCCTTCTAGATTGAGACGACGGAAGAGAGAGATAACTAACAAAATACTTTCAGCATGTCTGTGGGTAACATCACAGGTTGTTCCAGCAATACCGACTACTCATGTATTTGCGCTTCCCGATACTACATCGATTCGGTTGGAGTAAGTATTTCCTTCGCTATTCAGTAACAGAATGGCAGCTGATCGATGTGGAAAGGGGTGCATGAACTCCAGCTGTACCCCATCTGAGAGAATCGCAGGAGAGACATACACTGTTCAGGCCTGCGCTTACTATGTGAATATGCTTTCTTTAGAGGTCAGTCTAACATTCGGCTTGTTGACAACCATCGTCACATAGGGCACACCCCTGACAAACACTACCTCATCCTCAACGTATGTGCTTGTCCTTTTTTCAAAATCAAGCAACGGCTACATCCGCTGATAAGCTACTCCCAGCAATACATCTGTGACTGCATCTGGCAGCGCGGTAATCGCTGATCCTGTTATTTACTCTCGAGCCTATATTAACATCCAAGCTATTGTAAGTCTTTGAGGATCCTACCCTCCGTAACTTCAAGCGACCAGAATTGATCGACGTCTATCAGTTCTCATCCATTTGCGGCGCTCTTCTCATACTTGCTTTGGTATCTGGTTTCCTCTCTTGCCGATCCCGATACAAGCGAGAACAGGCCTTCTCACAAAATCGAACCTGGACCGGTGTTGGCTCCACTACTGTCGGTGGCGATACGAGAAAGACTTCTCACTTTTTCACCCGTACCAAAGACACCAGAGACCCGACTGCCACCTTTGCCACTGACAACTATGGCGTTAACAGCTCAACTTTTGGAGGTACCACTACTTTTCATACACCAGGACAAGTATCCTTTGGGCCAGTTTACGGTGCTAATGCGGACTATGGTGTTGGCTCAAGTGAGGGTACTGGCGGTAGATTCACCAATCGACTACCGGCTGGCGACATGAACAAATCCGAAGAATGGGAGATGGAAGTGAGAAAAAGCAGCATCAAAGAGGAAGAGCTGGAAATTGAGAGCCCGACGACGTCAAAGGGTCCCGGCAGTGACATTGATATGGATGGGAGCATAGTACATCTTACGAGATTAGACAAGGATGATCATCACGCAATATGAAGGAGATCGTGGTGATTTTCCATGTTTGCTGTTCTTGGTGATCAATTAACGGTGTTCATAAAAGATACAACCAGTAATACGGTATTGTAATGTAAAGGGTAAAAAAATAAATCGTATGTCTAGTTATATATTTGGATCTATTTGTTCCTCTGGGAAGTAAGTAGAAAATTGATTCATCTAAATTGGCACATAAGAGTACATGATGGCGACTAGACAAAATCATTATGTGTTAACGTAAACTGTTCACTATTATTAATCCCGCGCGGTTACTCATAAAGACTCTATCTTCTTCCTGTCATTCTTCGCTCTTTCGTACCAATCCTCAATCATCTTCTCCCCTTCTTCTTTCAACTGGTTATAACTTTTTTGCATCTCAGTTCGGATAAGAGCTTCAAGCTTCATCTGCTTTTCCTGCTCCGTTAGAGGTCGAGGTTGGGAAGGAAGCTGGGGTTCTTGGGACTGTTCTGATTGGCCCATCTCCTCCTTTGAAGAAGAAGCAACGGCAGGCGAAGAGAAGAGGTCGTCTACAACCTTTCTAGCGGCCAAAGCCCCTCGAGTAAGAGATGCATCCATTGCTTCCCTGGGCAACGCTGCATGTGGAGAAGGCTTTGCCGGCCGGGCAGAACGAAGCGTTGCCTTTCCACGAGGAGTGGGGGCGGGTGAAGAAGTGGGCGGTATATTCGCAAATCGGTCAAGTTGAGAGAGAGGACGAGAGCTGGGGATAGGTGATTTGACGGACGGTGGTAGAGGAGACGGCGGAAGCGAGGGAAGAGGCTTTGACCGAGAAGAAGGTTTGGACGATTTGGAAGCTTCCGAAGATGCTTTCGACTTGGCCTTTGGAGCAGGTTTTATAACTTTGGGAGTTGGTTGTTCATCGGCTAGTAATTTCGCCTCTGAGTCTGAAGGCGCATCTACCTCAGTACCGGCTTTACTCTCCTCTTCTTCCTCCACTTCGCTCTTCTGTGCCTTTTTTCTCCCTTTGGCCTTTGTGGCAGCTTTGGCCCTCGTTTTTTTCTCGGGCTTTTGGGCGAGCTCAGCTTCAGATTCTGTTGGCGCCTCCATTCCTGATTCCGCCGCAACTACCTCTTCGGCCGCCGTCTCATTCGCTACCTTTTGCTTTCCCTTGCTTTGTGCCGTTGCCTTTGGCTTCTTTTTTTCTTCTTTAGATTTTGCACGAGTCTTCTTCACGGGTACTGGCTGCTCGACATCGCTCTCCATTTCTACTTCCGTGTGGTTCTCCGCGACTGTTGCATCCTCCACGATCATTTGGGACTCTGACACGGCTTCATCCTTTCCAGTCTTCTTTTTGCCTCTTGTCGCCTTTGCCTTGCTTGTTGTCGTGGCCGTCGCTGCTGTCGTCGTCACACGAGCCTTGGTCGCTCTTCTGGCCGAAGTAGTGGCTTGTGAGACAGGAACGTCCTCTTCAGGGATATGCTCCGGCCCCTCTACTTCATAGGCCACGGGCGCTACTGTCGTGCCCCGTTTTGATCTATGCCGAGTTAGTTTGCATCCAAATGAAAAAAGCCAAATGAATTACTTTTTGGGGGCCTCAGACTTTTTCCGCCGTCCAGAAGCCTTACTCTACCACGAATCAGTCTTGGAGAACTACTGTTGGGCTGTCCATAGAAGCAACATACAGGCTTTTCTTTTTCAACGTCTGTTTTCTCCGCTGCGTCTGAATGATATTCGGCATTCTCAGGCTCGGAAGGCTCGGGAGGGGCTATTGCTGTTCCCCGTTTAGACCTAGAAGCGGTTAAACGAATGCACGAAAAATAGCTAGATGTGTCTCACTTTTTGGGGACTATAGATTTCTTTGGTCTCTCAGATGCCTTAATCTGCATGATAAGTAAGCATTACGTGCATAGCCAAGATAATGAGAACATACGGGTTTATCAGCGATGCCAGACCCTTCAGCCTCGCCTATTAATGTCGCCCTGAAGAAATGACAATCGGGCACTTTTGACTGATGGATCTCCCTATAGTTTCAAGGTCAGCATTTATCAGCTTCCAGAGGATTTCCATACCAAGGGTCATCTGTAGCCTCCCATCCTTCCACGCCGTATTCGCAGTACGGACATATCACTGCGTCCTTGGACTCTGTAGAAGGGTTGTAGACGAAGCCAGCGCGCGCAAGCTATTGAAGATATTAATCGCTGCGGAATGAAAACCACGCTTTGACATACAGCTTTTACAGTTGGAAGCCACCCTGACTTTTGTTTATGGGGCCACCATTTCTTGAATGTTTGAGCCCTAACTTCTATAGATTCGGCTGACTGGGGGAGAGAGTCTGCTGTATCATAGACAGTACTAACAGTATATCAGTCTAGATTCAAATTACCTCAGCCTCACATACTTACGTGTATTGGCCGTCGCTCCTATCTCTCTTTCTCTTCTCGATCTTGACCGCACAAAACATTTCTGCCCAAGCACAGCCGGCCCTCTTCGCATGTTCCTCGAAGGGATCATCACCTTCATCCCACCCTCCCAGCTCCAGATTGCATAAAAAGCAAGTGCAATTGTCAAAGGAAGGCGGTGAGGTTCCAGGTGTATGGTAGAAACCAGCCTCTGCGAGCGCGCGCGGGGTGAGATGCGGGTGGGTTGATGCTTCGAGAGGGAATTGCGGCTTTGCTTTTGATTTGGGTTTGGTGACGGCATCAAACGATGCCAGTCTATTGTCGAGATTCTGCATCTTGAGGTGTGAGAAGGCGGGAAATGCTGTTGATCAAAGACAGACGGCAATGTCAGAGAAGAGTGGATGAAGATGGGTATGTACACAAAGCGATAAACAACAAGTAAATTGACGCGTCTGTTGTTTCTAACAAGTAAATAAGCTGCCACAGCCTTATTTTCCGCGTATTGCCGTTGAGATTTCGTCAGGAGCTCTCTTTACATTCATTCTTTCAGGCGACCAACACAGATCCGCACACCCCGACATCTCCCCCCATGTCTCGCATCTTCCGAAGGGCACTCGCCACCTTCCCCCCCAGGGCAGGCCCGTCCTCGACAACCCCCGCCACCCTCTTCCCCTCAGCTTCCTCGGCGGCCGCAACCCTCCCCATCGCCGTCCGACGTCGTCGCACTGAACATCCTCCTCCAAAGTTCGCTTCCCCCTCTCCCCTCTCTGACCCTGCCTTGCACGATCCCGAGTCTGGAAAAAAATTCCCTTTGCCTCTCGAACAAGATTACAGGGACTTGTTGAGGACTTCGGAGTTTGACGAATCGTTGAGCGATGCCGAGTTACGAGCCTTGTTCTTGAAGGGCACTGCCGAGTGGAAGGCACGAGTCCGAGGTTACGCGCCTAGAGGCAAGAAGGGCAGGCATGCATTTTTGCTCAAAGTGATGGGCGGTCAGAAAGAAGCAGAGGGAATTGTCCCCCAGGAAGTCGAAGGACAAAACGCAAATCCCAACACCATTGTCGGTCAGCGAATCTACCTTCCGAACATTCAAATCCGTCTTATGAGGAACCACACCCCTCCCGGAGAGGCGTACGATCCTTTTATTGCTACTTTCCGCATTCCTCCAAGCATGACAAAAACCGATCTTCGATCGTATCTCGCTGCCGTGTACAACCTCCAAGTCACTTTTATCCGTACCGACAATTATCTCGCCCCTGTCGGCCGCACACGTACCGGCGAAGTCAGGAGATTAGGAGGCAAGGGCAAAACGTACAAGAGGGCTGTCGTTGGTTTGACAGAGCCTTTTCACTACCCTGATGATTTGGAGGAGTTGCATGCTCAGAGTGAGTACGAAGGGTCTGGCGATGCCGTGACAAAGGCGAGAGACAAGTGGCTGCAAGACAACTACAGTTTGAGAATGATGGAAGAAATGAAGGACAGGGCGCTGTTCAAGTATTACAAGGGTTCTAGGTGGAGGGCGATTAGCCAGTCCAATGTTGTAAGTATCTATTGTTTCGATGAAAAATGGATAGTATGCTGATGGAGAACGTGCAGGGCGTGACGGTCAAGGAAATTATGAAGCGACGAAAGGAGAGAGAAGCCGCTGTGGCGGCAGCTGTCAAGGAACGGTATGCGGCTGTCAAGGAGTCCGCGGACACCACTCAAGCAGCATAGATTTCAGCATGCACCATGTCACATTTTTGGGCTATCGTAAAACGTCCAAAATGACGTTTTCAGATGGATATTTCGATGGCCAGAACCATCATCTATTGGGTTTCGAAAATGCTGGATTTGATCCTTATCCTTCACAAATCTCTACCCGATCGCTTCTTGCATACCGTCAGCATTTCAGTTATTTGTTGTCTCACCCATTACTCCACTCTAGAACTCTTGTAACTACAATAATATTGCACAGGGACGTTTGTTCGCTTTGCGTCACCCGTTTATAGCACCTCGCCTCTCTACGTTTGCTAGATGATCTTGATCCAGTGGTCTGCTATCTGCTGGGAATCGCGAGTTCTAACTAAACCTTCTGGAATGAATCAGTATGGAGAGTTGGCAATCTGATCCTGCTGTTCCATGGCTCAAGCTTTCTACAGGAATCTTTTTGTGAACTATATTATGACTTATGCGGAGACGTGATATGAATCTACCTGACAGTACTTTTGGTAAGGAACCCTCAACGTTCTGATAGAAAATTAATTATGCCCATAGCAATATGTCAAAAACGTCGAAACATAAGTACAAGTCTCGATGGGCTAGCTCAATCTTGTACTTATCTTTCGAATCTCAATCACCGCGCTTGGCCCTGGCTTGCCCCCTGTTCTCTCCGCTTTACAGGTCGACCCTCCGACTATTTCCTGTCCAAGGAACAGATCTTTACAGCGGCATTGAGAGAGACAATCCAGCTGGTGACGAGAGACCGGAGACTATCGTAGTATGATCGTCGTATTGCGAACAGTTAGGGTGGAAACAGTGTCCTTGTGCCACTGTTGTCGGCCAAGAAAAAGGATGGCTTGACAACGATTAGTTATCCCTTCAAAGCACAGCTTCCCAATGAACGTGAAGATCTTGTCTGTCTGAATGTAGATATGCGACGGGGGTCAGTAACCTTGATGATGGTTGTATTTGGACAGATCAAAACTTGAATTTACGTTGTGCTAGGGATGACAATACTCCAAAAAGGAGCTGTCTTTCTTGATGCATTCGTGAAACCCCGTGGATAGTTTTACAATACAGTATTGTAAAGCTAGATGTTTTGATTGATCATTTGCTGATGAGCTTCCGCGTTCTTAAGATCTCCATCGCTTCCCCACCTGCATCGATAACAACACCATGCATCCCTTTTGACCCCTCCTCAACATATGCCCACTCATCTGTCCATATCTTGGAAGGCCGGATGTCGTCCCCCGGCCACATCTTCTCGCCCCTTCTTACCCAGTAAACTCCTCCCGGGAGCTTGCTGCCCTCTCCTTGCATTACTTTCATCTTCCGAAGACTCATCCTCCTCTGGTAATTGTCCCAGGGGTACCCCTTCTTCTTCGAATGCGTTAAAAAGGGTAGAGTTTTGTGAGCGATAAAGATTGCTTCGACGACCATGGCCAGCAGAGTTGAGTGATCCGTCGGGAGCATACCCAGAACTGGGCGCAGTGCCGTAATTCCATCCGGCGCTGTTGGATTCGACAGACATACGGCCAGACATGCTCATACGAGGGTCTTATATTGTCAGATCAGCCTGGAATTGATCATATGCAAATTCAATACTTACTCATAAGACCTGATTCGAGACTTGTGGGATGATGGATTTGCTCGGGCTGTCGAGAAATATTAAGAAGGAACACACCCATAAATATGACGAGGAAACCGCATATGAGAGAGATTGTGTTGACGCCCCCGGGGGTGTTGAAACCGGAGAAGAGAATGGCAGAGGCAATGATAGTAGCGGTAGTGAAGAAGACATAGTATATAGGATTGACACTGTAGTGATTTTTAGTCTCACATGCGTGATAAATCAAATCGCTTAACCTACACATTGGTGGAGAAGGTATCCAGCGCTTTGTTAAAGTAGTTCTAGAATTGACGCCATCAGCTAATATCCTTCTGGGCGTTTCACTTCTCTGCTCTGCGCGAGACATACCATTTGAACGACAATACATCCTACAACAACCACGCCAAACACATATGTGCTGACGTGTGTAAGTTGGTTGTTGCCAGACAAGGTCAACTTGATAGCAACACCGAAGCCCTGAAAAGCAAAGTCAGCAAGAGAAAGCAAGCACACCAAGCGAAAAACCCACCTTGATGGCCATAACAGAAACGCTTCCTACGAGAGAGCAGATAGACAAGTATATCATGGGATTTCTGGTACCGTGAGTAGGCACGACACGATAGATCATGTACAAAGAGAAGACGGCTACAAAGGTTATGTAGATCAAAAATCCTGCGGTATGGTCAATTTTGGCCAAAAACGCAAAAAGAGCCGGAAAAATAACCTGGTCGGGCAGCATAGCTCAGGATTTCATCCACGGTCTCGACCTCCTTATCTGAAGGAGCATGTAAGACAATGATCACTGATCCAATCTGAAAAACGTGCTTAGTAATGGCTCTCGGGTATGAGGTCTTACTCACAATACACGCAGCACAACCGCAGATACCCAGACGCCCGAGCTTTTCATCGAGAAGAAAAGAAGCCAAGATGGCGCTTTTTGAACATCAGCATGGGCTTTCCGAGGACTAGTGTCTTAACGAGTTACCCAATAATAACACTCATAGCTCCTAACGGCGTTACAAGAATAGCAGGCGCAAAGGTGTAAGCAGCAAAGTTGGCCACTACGAAGCGGTCAAGGTCAATCTGGTATACCATTTTGAAATGCTCTCACCCTCTCCGACGACCACTGTTCGATTCTTGTCAGCCACTGCCCGCTCTCCATAGTCAGATGCTCAGATGAAACCCACTTGTAATCATACCCGCCCACCAGATGGGATTTTGAAGATATGATAAATCATCCGCTACAGCTGGAGGTGAGCAAATATCCCCTGTGGCGACGATGCCAGCGCAACTGTTGCATCGGACGACATACAGGCATTCCGAGTGCCACTTTGCCGTTGATGTGAGTGTGAATAATCTGGGTTACGAGCTGCAGCATCGTTCAAGCCCTGATGCGCGTCATGGTCAGATTTAAGGCTTCATAATACACGCTAAAGTTCCATACCTTTTTGGTGATAATGAAACTGGAGCTGTAGGGGTACGACAGTAAGCATACCGGCATGAAAAAAGGAAATACGCCCGTGTGGCTTACCCGATCAAGAAAGTGCCTCCCAGGGCCAGGGCAAGGCCGATGTACTTCTCCTCGATCATGGGGAACGAGAAGGAGGTGTCCTAGAAATACAGAAGGACAGAGTCAAGGAGTGGAAAGAAAATAATACAATAACTAAGTTGTACGATGGGTGGATCGGGTGTCTTCCATTTATTACCCTAGAACGCGCATTCCAGCTGGGGGGATGGTCACGTGATTTGGCACTTACTGTAAATAACTATCATGCTCCTTTGCATTCAACCACAACTACCGAGCTGTACTACACCCAGACGTACATATCCTTTCATCTGACTGCCATATTCGACATGTTCCTATATATACAACACTTTTACCACCCATCGAAATTCCCCAATCCCATTCCTCTTCTCACAGCAGCATTCCACAAACAACCAGCTACTGAATCTTCAGCACAAGCATACAATTAAATGGCATCCGCTTTCGGCTCCTCGCGCAGCTTGCCGAGCTTCATGTCGAACTTGCGTAAGCAGCTGACAGAGAAGCTCTCGAAATTATCAAGCCCTAGAAAATCATCGTTTTCTCATCCAGAGATTTTCGATGATTTTCTATCTGGAAGAAGCTACCGGACCAGCAACTCGTCGGCGGTTTCATCTCTAGAAAGCCTCGAACAAGCAACCCAACAGATCTCGAAGAATACAAATTTAATATTCAACTTCCAAAGTGGACAAAATTCAAGCCCAAGCATCGTTGGAACTGAACATTTCTCAGTCCAAAATACGCCGGTGTCCAGTTCCTATCAACAAGCATTTGATGTCTCTGAAGAATCTTCATTGAGATACAGTCAACAAGAATATTTGGATGCCTTGACAAACAGTGAAGAGGAGAACGTCGTTTCCACAGCGAAAGCAGTGACAATGGTTCCTGTGAGGCACCCGTTAGCCCTTGAGGCAGAACAAGTAGTTCCTGTTTTGGGGGAGAGGCACAACCTGTCATCTCTCTCGCGCCGAGCGGTGAAGGTCTCATTGCAAGTTATCGCAGAAGACTACGAGGCCGAACTCGACGCTGAAAAAAAATACCCATGCAATGAAGGCTCTCTCGACTCAAGGATTATTTCGTCCCGCCAATGCGAAGATGAGGCATCATGGGTATGGAAAACCCCAGGAGCTCCAAACAATAATGATACCTCGCTATTTCTTTCTCATTCAGAAGCAAGCAAAGGCCACATTGAGTCACCTTCACATGTGTTAGTCTCAAGTCGAAAGAATGATATTGTGGCAGATGTTCCCTGCGGTGGCATGCGGAAGTTGGCGTCTCAACTTGATGATGAAGACAAGCTTGTGTACCAGCCTTTAAACTCTCCCTCTGCCAATTCAAAGTTCCCTTTTCTAGTCCTTGGCTCTGCAGGAAAGTGGACCAAGTTCCGTCAAAGTATACGTTCACAAAAACAACGGATAGGCTTAAATCTTCAAGGTCTGCCACCTATATAAGAGATTTTTTATCCACTTATAACGGTGCACTCTTCCACGGCAATTCCAGGGTATCAAAGAGAAAGGGTGACAGACAGACATTACCTTTAAATTTGGAAGATGAGAAAAGACAAGCTGGAAAATGGATCAAAGAGTCTGGATTAGGATCCTCTGTCTCATCTGATAAGGTTCCCAGGATTATGGGACAGTCTACTAACTCTTTGGTTGGCACTGAGATTATAGATACCAGGGATACGGACGATGACAGCTCTATAAAGGAATGGAAAGCGGATTCGCGCCAAGAAGAGAAATCCTTCACCTCAACAATTGCACCAAAGCAAAAAACAGAGGATAAAGCCTCTCGCATCGTAAACCTGATGGATTTACCCTCTTTTTCAACCTCCGGACTGGAGACATATGACTTTGAAGGGTGCCCTTCAACAACAAGCTTCTTCAGTGGCGAGCTCAAATCGGTAAATCTCATGGCCGTCGCGTACGATTCGGCAAGCATAAGTTCCGTTGCCATTGATCCTAGCGGCTGGAGACATAACACACCGCGCATCAAAGCTGATTCAGGTGCGTCATGGTTGATACCAGATGACTCAGGCCATACTTTCCATCAAGCGATGTTGAACAGCCAAGCGCAACGAGATGAGCGACTCAGGGACTTGGGTACTCGATTTAGCAGACAAGGTCGTTATTTGAAAGGAGTAATGAAGGAAAACTCGTGGTCAAATAATGGCTTATTGTAAGGAACGAAGAGGAGGAAAGGTTTAACAAAAGGAGAGAAGAAGATGAGAGACGGAGGGAACGGAGAAACTCGGGTGATAGAGATTAGCCGAGGAGAAGTGAAAGAGGAGAGGAAGTGAGAAGGGGAGATGAAACCGGATCAGAAGGGGCCCTCGGGAGATCAGAGTCGGAGGAGGAGAGAGGAAAAGGGTGCCCGAGGGATGGGAAGGGTTGATCAGCCTGTAGATGTATTAAAAGATATATAAAGAGCTCTTCGTGTAGACGAAATGAGATACAGCCTACATAGCCTTCACACTTCTCTGGCTATCTTATGAAGAAGATCCCACTTGAAACCATTCCAAACTTCGCTAGCTACTTTCCGGCCTCTCCGAAGGCAGGGGCACCGCCCGTTACACTTATCATCTAATCTGGTTTCTTTAGAGCATCTTATTGCTCGATGGAAAAGACATTACCTAGAGCGAATCATATCAGTGGACGTAGGCGCGCAAAAAATGAATGATGCAGCACCGTCATGAACACTCAATCGCATTAAAATGTCATTACTAATCATACATTTTCCAGCAAAGGCTGAGAAACCGATGAGGAAGATTCTATACTCTACGAAAATAATAAGAGCCATGAAGCTTTCAATTTTGGTACGTCTTGGCAATCTATGCAGCAGATTGAGACTTGGCGGTGGAATTTCTAAAGAAGTCGACGGCATTACGTAGTTGTTCAAGGAAGACGAACATGCAGATGGTATTAGGGGTAAGCCGAACTACAGCCATGTTAATGAAACGTCCAAATGGGTAGTAGAATTTTTTTTAAAAAAGGAAACAAACTCACTCCAAGCAGGAAGCCAGCCCTTAAACAGGAATCTTGGTCCCTCGTGCTTCAGGCTCTCCAGCAACAAGCCGACAGGCCCATGGCCACCAGCTCCAGCCTTCATGTTCATAATTCGGCTCTTCACAACATCTGCAGGCGCACAAATAGTGGTAGCGACGGTACCAGACAAGGCAGAGGAGACAAAGTGAAGAGGCATGCCGTTCTCCATGAGGTTCGCGGCGAGGATGTGCTCCTTGAAGAAATCGTAAGAAACAAGCTGAGAGGCGTTCATGAGGATGGCTCGAATCTGCAGTATGGATTGTTAGGCAACCGTTTCTCAAAATGAAAAATAAAATAAATGAAATAAAACGTAAGACGCACAGTATTTGGAGCCAGACCGCGAGCAAGGGAGGCAATACCTTCATTGCTGACCATCTTATAGACGCCATGGATAGCATTTCTGTAGTGTACTTGGTTCTCAACAGGTTTCGTAGGGTCGGCGACCATTCTGTGACGACAAAAGCGGTTTATCAGTTAAAAAATGCTTGATTTGAACCCGGGACGACGAACCTGACAAGGATGATATCCGCCGGGTTTCCAGCAACACCACCGAGAGCACCAGCAACACTCGCACAAATGACCATATCCCCCGTTCTCAACTTCTTTGCTCCGTTATTTGACATCGTGTTCTTCATAAGGTCGTAGACACCTAGCCTTGTGACACTGTACGTCATCTGCCTGAACACTGAAGCGGTCAAACCAGTGTATAATCCTCGCACACCTATCAAAGTGGTCAGCTCTAACAGTTTCAACAATGTATGCCTATAAACCCACCATCTTGCGTGAGCACAGTCCTCACCGCGTTGACAAAGGTGGTTTTTGTGGTAGATGTTTGCATTCGCCTGAAACCCAGTGCCGTCTCGGTTAGCCCCCCTTTTGTCCCTCTTTCGCAGCTCCCCTTTTCGGGGATTCTCATAAAAAAACCGCTCACACTCTCATCACATCAAGAGGATGCGTACAGCATGCAGCCACTGCATAGATTCGTATTAGTATTGCGTCGCCAAGATTAAAGCCGCAACACTCACTAGACGCGGCAGCACCTTCTCGTCGGATTTGACCGAGGTGAAAAAAATGGACGGCATTTCCGTTTGCAGGATGGTACAGAGTTGAGATGGTAGCGTAGAGCATAATTAGATCAGTATTGTCACATGTGATTACTTGTGGATCCATACTGAATTCTCACCTCCTAACCTGCAAAGAACGTCACGTTAGCTGGCAATCCTACAATATAAAAATGGCGGCCGAAATAAACTGAGCCAAATTTCTGGGTCAGAAATTTGGAGAAGGAAATGACATACCAGAATGGATACTTTCGTTGAGTGGGGGGCATGATTGTATACAGTATAAACAATCTCTATGGATGTAGGTATAGCCTCACGCAGGAGCGATTATAAGAGTACGAGTTTCTTACGTATAACAAAAATGAAAATCAACAATAGCCAACAAACGACCATCTGCTGATTTGTTATCCGACTGGCAGCGGTCTTGACATTATTATGAGATTGTCAGGTCACGTGACTGATTAGTTCGCCGCAACGTCAACTACTGGAGGCGGGTGCAGTCAGCTTTGATTGGAAGTGTATACGGTTTCTATATAGCAGATGCTTTGTCCACATATAGTCAGACTGTGAATAGTAGCAGCATACGGTTACTGAACATACACGCCAGCAATGTTCTGCCGAATATCTCTCAAGTCCACACAGTTCTCCAGGCTTTCTACCTTCCTCTACCGGCCTCTATCGACAGGGCCAGCTAGGCTGCCAGTGCCACGGCGAGCTATGCTCTATGGTATGCAAAATTTGAAAACATGGACCTGCGCTCACAAGCTATGGTAGTACCTGGGTCTAATCCTCGCATGTTGGAAAAGTCTCTATCCAGTCCAGCAGACTCGGTTGCCTATGATTTGGAAGATTCTGTGAGCCCAGGTAAGAAAGCAGATGCTCGACGTTTGCTCGCAGAGTTGCTGGATGTAAGTTTTGGCATTTCATTTGTTCTTTGAAGTGCCGGGGACCTCAGGCACGTCGATTAAGCTGAAAATATTCACTTCTGGACCGTGATAAGGGCGAAAGAAGGCCAAAAGGAGAGGTTGTGGCACGAATCAATGCCATCGGCACCGGCTATGAAGATGATGATCTGGATCATGTCGTGAGTACCCATCATGTCATATTTTGTCTATTTACCCATTGCATTTAGTTGCGTACAAGGCACATTCAAGCAATTGCATTGCCCAAAACCAACTCGCCTGAACATATCAAATATGTGATCTCCCGCATCAATGCCCTTGCCCCTCTGCATAAGCGATCAGGACAACCGGAAGCAATCAAAATTATTGCCATGATTGAGAGTGCCGAGGCCATGGTGGCTATCGAAGCCATTGCTGCTAGTGGGAAAGGGCATCTCGATGCTTTGCTGGTAGGTTTTGTTGGCATTTTCAGAAAGAACAGATGCTTATAGTGCTCTAGTTTGCAGCAGAAGACTGTAAGATTTGATCATCCATATCCTGTGAGAACTCATTGACTCCAGCCAGACTGTGCCGATGTGGGTTTGACTCGTACCTCAAATAGGCAAGAGTTGCTGTATCCTCGATCAAGACTAGTTACAACAGCCAAAGCGTTTGGTCTTCAAGCTATTGACTTGGTTTGCGTTAACTACAAGGATAAGGAAGTTCTGAGGGAGGAATCCGAAGAAGGAAAGAGGCTGGGTTTCGATGGCAAAGTAAGACTGTGTTAGCTAAAAAAAGTCGCATATAATTGACAGCAATCGTGCATCCAGCAAGCTATCCATCCTGAGCAGATTGATATAATCCATAGCTCATTTGCGCCAAGCGAAATAGGTCAGTTACGTTTTTCAAGGCTTTGTTCTTCACATCTAAGTCCCTCCACAGACATCTTAAAAGCTGCAAGAATCAAGTTCTCTTTTGAACACCACGACCAGCTAGGCAAGGGAGCGTACACCCTCGACGATTTCATGATCGACGCGCCTGTGTACAAACAAGCCAGCAAAATTCTAGCCAAAGCTGAAGCTGCAGGGCTCGAGATTCCGAAAGTGACACTGAGTGACATTCAATGAGTATATGGTATGGATAGGTAGTAATACAGTACGATTGTATTCGTCAATCGAGTAATTAAGACCATGAGTTGTAGTATTGGATATATATAATTGTCCTTATAGGCGGTATTAATAGCGGACAGTAAATCTACATTTCGATCGCACTTTATGACCTGAGCAAATACCAATTAGCCATTATCGATTCTCAGCGACAGCTCAACTTACCGATCAAGTAGAATATAAACGGAACTGGAGTCAGTGCCAGACCCAAAAAAGCGCAGAGACTACTTGCTAGTCAGTACACTCATTGGCTTCATTCATGTTTACAAAATATAACTTACGAGGTAGCCCATTGATCACCTAAGTTGCCGTACATGGTAGGGAAGGCGAGGATAACCAAACCGGCACCAACATATCGGATAAGTGTTGACCCCGCAAGCTACACAGTGCTGTTAGCTGTATTCAGGCAAGAAAGACAATGCCAATACACACAGCCGATGCTGCCATAGGCCCATAGGCGTCAATCATATACTGAGTAGCTCCTTGGAAGATGGACAAAAGACCGATACCGAAGATCAAACCACTGATGCAATGTCAGTCACATATCAGCACGCCTGGAAACACCATTACCTCATCATGGGAACCCAGAAGTTAAACTGGACACCAGAGGTCCAAGCAAACCAGAACATTCCCGCTGGGAAAAAGATGGCACAACCCATGACTGATGGTCTCGTCAGCAGGATCTACTGCTTTGTTGCGAATACTTACGCGGTATTAATCTCTCTTCTGGTTCAACTCGACCCTCATGTATACCTCTCCTCTCAATCCCCTTTTTCGCATCCTCAGCCAATCCCTTGTAGCGCTCAAAGTGGACGAAGTTGATACCGAGAAGAATCAGGAAGCCGACCATGACAGGTACGAACATAAGCCCTCCTTTACCGCCTGAAATGCCATGCTGGCCGAAGATGATGGGGTAGGCGTCAAAATAACCGTAAAGCACAATATATACAACTGTAATGACATCAGCAAAAGAAGCCATCCAGCAGGAAATGATCCAGCACACACTGAGTAGATACGCCACAAAGAATTGGACAACAGGTTCTATCGCCAGCATCTTGAAGGGTCGTTGCAAGTACTTGACAGTCAACTTTCTCAAACTCTCATCTTCAATGGGTGCCCTCCATATTTGCTCGCCGGTGGCCTTTCGGTAATTGATTGCCTTGAACTTGAGCAGGGCAGGGGCTAGAGTTTCTGGCATGAAAAAGAAGCATAATAAGAATGCCGCCGCATTCCAGATTGCTGTTACCCAGTAACACCAACGCCATCCGTAATTGGTATTTTCGGCCAAAAATCCTCCTATTATAGGTCCCAAGCAAGGTCCAGTAAATCCAGCAGTTGTAAAGAGGGGAAGAGCGATGGTACGTAGAACAGGGTCTCCCACGTCATTCAGTGAGCCACCTGAATTGGATAAGGGTGTAGTAGACCAGACCCCTGCGAGGAACCGAAGGATAAGGAGAGCTGGGACGTTTGGAGCAACAGCACAGGCAATCTCAAAGACTGTCGCTAGAAGGATAGTAATGAGGTAGACTGGGAGACGCCCATATACTACGCCATACGTCAGTCTCTATCATATGGCCGTAGAGAGAAGGAAAGAGTAGTATGCTATACAATATGAGGTACACTTCCCGCCTGTGCAAGTTATGACGCCATGAGAACACCTTTCTGTCGCATCAATCCTAAGATTGAGAATGCAGCCGTTTAGGGTTCAGAAACGTCCTCCACCATTGTGCTTGTATGAAGTCTTGCTACATCGCTGATAAATAAAGCACACTTACACTCAGAAAGCGGCGCCATAGGCATCGCACCTACACCCATACCTATTAAAAACATCGAAGTCGCGGCGGTTGCGGCGATCTGCGAGCACCCAAATTCCGCCATCATACCCTGCTCTGCAGCAGAGGACACAGAACTGGCAAATGTCAAGGACAGCGTTAGGAAGGCCAGGAGCCCAATGACAAAGGTTTTGTAGGTTTTGGACCAATTTTGAGGGTTCCGAACGTCGTCCTCGTTGAACGTGACATAGATCAGAGGAGAGGCAGGGGTTTCGAGAGCCTCTTTTTCATTGCCTTCTTTGCCTTCGACGACAGGAGCGTGGGTAGGATTAGAGCTTGGCGTGAAAGCTCGATACTGGAGGTAGGCTTCCATAAAGTCGGCGCGTTTTCCGGCTTTGATGTATACCAGTTGTTTATGTAGAGAGAAGTGATGAAGTTAATATAAATTGTGCATAAAAATTGTTGCGGGATTCACAGATGGTATCTCTTCTCCTCCGTCGATTGTTGTGATCCTGAACCGTCTTTTCGCTGAACTAATAATCTAAGGAACTGCTCATCGGCAACTTTTTGTTATTGAATTTGTGTCCGAAGCGCGCAGGCCAGGCATTCCGGAGCCATCCGGTAGTTATGAACTTTGCCGTACTGCTCAGCTGCAGTCTCGCATATCGCACAGCCAAAAGCTCTGGAGAACATCCCACTAATAGACCACGCCGAAAAAAGAACAGTAATGAATGACTGCGGACCCCACTCCGGCCCGGCCACGGAGACGACCGTCTTACATAATATAAAGCCTTACCTTCAGCATGGCACGGCCGAGAGGGAATAATCGTCCTTCGCGGCAGAATCATATTACGTATTCTACGCTAATAACTGAGTCAACGAACGAAGTACGAGTGATGATCGATGTGCGTGTCAGTACGTATTTCAGTGGTTCGCTCACCCCGGTAACGGAGCATGCTCGACATCATGACCAGCGATGATAGGTGATAAAGTGCGTTCATGAGTCAGCAGACATCCCAAGTGACTTTGACCTTACAGAGAACATTTCCGAGAAGAACTAGGTCATGCACCAGGCTTCCGTCTTCCTTGCTCCAAACTTAGGAATCATCCACAGCAAGCTTCATAAAATGGCCGCCAGCGGCGTTCTCCCACCCTCAATCTTGAACAGAATACTTGATTATCTGAGTATAATATGCGTCCAATCCACCTTTTTGTGACTCGCCCTGTCAGCAAGTCAAGTTCATGAACGAGTGTGAACGAAAGCAGAACTTGCCATATCCCAGAAACTGCCAAAACCCGTCGATCGAAATCCACTAAAAGCGCCACATTTTAACAAACTCCATTAAAAACGAGCTGCCAACCCATAGTTCTCGGGTTCGATGGTGTGTAAACGCTCAATTGAAAGAGTTCTGATATTGACATCAGCAAAGAGAGAAATCTGCCGCCGGAAATCATTTTTTGCAAGAAAATGATCAAAGTGAGCCCCGGGAGTAAAGCTCAATTGGCCCCTGTTCTATTAGTCGGGCATATATGCATTGTTTTCTATCTACTGCTTGTCAATGCTATAGCTCACTCTTCTCAATCCCATAGCCAACAAGAAGAGACCCGCGACCACGGACGCCACAGTCAGTGGCTTTCGCATCAAAGCCGAGAAGGGATAAGAATATGTGACCTAATGAAAAGGATTAGCGTTGGCTGCCATGTTTTGGTAGATTATGAAAACCTACATAAACAGTCTTGGCATGATTCTCAGTGCACCGCGCCTTTCTGAGGGTGGCGGCGTATCGACCTGTGGTGTCGAGATATGTCTTGTGGAGGGAGTGTTCAATGCTGTCAACTGAAAAAGGAGTGTAAACCTCGACGTCCCTAAAGCGCCTCGTCAGGTCAAGATTACAGTTTTTTCGGCTTCCAAGGCGGAAGGTCCGACTTACTTGGCTCCCTCGGGCAAAATGATCTTCAACTCAACATCGTCAACGACGACGTCCTTGATACCCGTCATGAACGGTACAGCCAAAACATTCTTCCCGTTGGCTTGGTCGCTCTTGAGAACATCCTCGAGAGGCATATCGTACCCAACTACAAAGCTATAGTTCCATCCACCCAATAGAGGGTATCGGGGCCTCAACTCCAAAAGACCATCCACAGTCCTGGGGCTGGTTCGGGCCTTGGAAGTCTTGGCCTTTTGGGTGAGAATGCTACCAGGGCGGAAATGGGAAGTGGAGACGTTACCGATGGTATCGTAATAGTAGGCAGAATGGGCGGTAGCAGGGATACGGAGAGGAAGCTCAGTGAGGACCTGGGGGGGTGTAGAGGCGTGGAATCGGGATTGCTGATGGGCAAGGCGTGAGAAATGACCCTTGAGCCTGTATAGAGGTTAGCTCCTAATTTTTATCTGAAGACAATTGAGGGACATACTTGGGCCCAATATTCACCAAAGACATCTCATCTTGAATGTTCAGGTTGGCACCCCAGTGGCTCACTTCAGCGCTACGCTTCAAAGTCTTGATGCCAATCACAGGCTGTTTGCTCTCATAGTGTACCGAAAGAGGCTGTTGCTCAAACTCATGTTTATTAAGAGTAGGAGGAAGAGAATGGAAGGGTCCAAGAGTAAGAGATGAACCGGCCTTGGTAACGGTCGAGTCGCGGGTATAGGTGTCAGGGACAGAGGTGTGAGAGAGGATGATGTGGGGAGCACGGTACTTTACACGCTCAACGTCGGTAGGGTACCAGCTGTCGACATACGTAGAGTTGGTGATGAAGAGGAGGTACTGCGCTTCCCTCTGGTCGATCTCGGCTGGGAGAGGCTTGCTCATATGAGTGAGCACGTGGGTGAGGGACAAGGTAGTGGTATCGCCATTCTTCAAATGGCCAAGGGGAACAGATACCGTTGGTGGCCTAATTAATTATCCTTCAGCATCACATTATAACCTAAGTATATCTGCGCAGCCTTACCTGTCATCAAGGACCCTTATGCCCTCTACCGCCTTTCCACCGATCGCAACCTCCCACCAAGCAGGGATCTCATCCCCATCTCCACTCAAAGCGAGATGGTACTCTCCTGGCTCGTCTGCTGTTGCCTTAATATTATACTGTGTTGTGACTTGAGCTGTCGCGCCTCCGAGCTCGATTGTGCGTGCGATGGCTGTGTTGACGTATGTCTGTGGAGGGGGCGAGAGCGCGAGTGTTAGAGGGAGAAGGAAGGCAGTGGCGATCAGCATGGCTTGCCGTTTTTGTGGTGGGCTGGTAAAGATATATGCTGGTGCGGTTGCTGTACAGGATAGAGCAGTAGACCGTGAGTTGTCGCAGTGCCACGACAGAGCGACGGCCACAACCACCGGAGAGCTCCGCAGTCATCCCGGAATCAAATCACACGACGTACTGTATTCCACGTCATCGCGCCCGAGAGAAATTCTTTTTATTTTTATTCTAACAGCAGCAGCAGCCATCATTCCGCCGTCGTTCTTCCCTTCTATTCTTTCTGCAAGATCATGATTTTGTTGTTTTCCTTCTTTCTCCAGTTATCGCCGAGGCCCTCAAGTACATCACTATGCCTTTTGACCTTATTAATGCACCTCGTCAACTTTCTCGGTCCTTAAGCCCCCACCTTCAAGTTTTCAACATCCTATCCAAGATTACCACTCGCCTAGTTATCCCTTATCCGATATCGCCCGCATCTCATGTGTACACTGTTCTCGCCCAAACCCAGGGGTTCAGTGATAGGAATGGATGCTATAGTGAGGAACAGTAGTTCGTGCTCAACTTCCTCCGGGCTTCATTGTCTGGTGTGCTTCTTCTGCGCCTTATACCTTTTCGTAATAAGTTGCCAGGAAGGGGAATGCACATTTTTCCATACCGATGAATTCTTTGCTACTGTATTTTTTATATAGAAACGTATGGATGCATGTGATATACGGAATACATAAACAATATCGACCTAATATGTGAGATTTCAAGGAGCAACAGCAGGAGTCGCGCTGCCTGCTTGAGGAGTTGCAGAAGCACCAGCCGCTGCCGCATCTGCCGATTGGCCAGCTTGCTGACCGTATTGTTGCGCTTGCCAAGCTTGGACTAGAGGTTACAAATAACGCATTAGTCAATAGGACAAAATTAATTGAGGCCTGAGAAAAAGACGAACATTGAGGGTCATTGACATCGTAGCCATAGGCGGCCCAGTAAGCAGCGTATTGCGCCCAGGCATCAGAGCCTTGCGCGGGTGTAGCGCCGCCAGCGGCCGGGGTGGCTCCTGGTTGACTTCCTGGTGTACCAGTAGCGGTAGCGCCAGTTTGCTTGTCACCCATAAATGTCAGCACTCATTATCAACTTGAAGAACAGGAGACGATTGAGAAACATACGGCGTAATAAGCAGCGTAAGGGTCTTGACCGGCAGTCTGACCGCCATACGCGGCGTAACCACCATACGCACCACCCTGAGCGCCTTGGTTGTGCGCATCGCGGGCCTTGGCATGCTCTCCTCGCAAAACTTCAAGAAGGTCTTCGGCAAGAACCTTGGCTCTTTCAACTTGGTCCTCAGTAGGAGCACTGTACAGAAATGTCAGTGGACGGCTTGTAGGAGGACGACAGAATACTCACGCGATGTTGATGTGCATCGGCTCGTCAGACTCCCTTCCCGTATCACTCTCCATGAATCCTGATCCTTGCCCCTTAATCTGCACCCTCGCACCGGTCTCCGCCTGAATATACTTTACAAACATACCCTGTAGTCTAAATTAGCGTGCTTACCCCCTGAATCTAGCTAATCCACGACTTACACCCGGACCAACAGTCTTTGCCCTGACGTTAAAGTTTCTGAGACTCTCAAGACCAATATACAACCTCTGCTCCGGCCATTTTACCCTTCCGTTAGGCATCGCTCCAGATGGAGGTGGCAACCCCAACGCCCTATTTCTGGCCACCAACGTTCGCTCGTCAATCAAGGGACCGAGTTCTTGGTTGATAAGGTCGTTGATCTTGCCGATGGCGGCATCAAGAATGGACTGAGATGTGGCGACCACGTGAAGATAAAGAGGGACTTCTCCAGGAGGCATTTTTGATCTATCGGGGACCCAAACACCTTTTGTCGTTATAGACGCTCCAGTTTCTTCTTCGATCTGCCAATTTTTATGTCAGGTCATGGCAAAGTTATAATCATCGACACCACTTACTTGCTTTTGAGTAGAGCCCTTTGTCAAAACGTATCGGTTCCTCAGATCATTGATCTCAATATCCTTCACAAAGTCACCTTCCTCCTTTTCCTTCTTTACTAACTCAGTTCCTTGTACACCCGGTCGCAAGGATGCAGCAATCTTGGCGGCGATAGCAGCTGCTCTGGCTGCAGCATCAGAGGCGGTATCATTGGCGGCGGAAGAACCGGCAGGAGGGGCAGGGGAAGAAGTAGAGGGGGCATCAGCCCATCGGGAACGTCTTTCGGTGTCCATCTTAACCGCGGATGTGGAGTTTAAATTTAAATGAGTGAGAGAACGAGATGAAGATGGGAGGAATTGCGATAGAAGCTGCTTCGCCTGGTAGTGAGATTTGGAGGAATGGGATCAAATTGTCGGTGGAGATTGGGACACCCGGCTTTTTTCCGGGCTTATTCCCAGTTCGCACTGCAGTGCTGTACTGGTACAAGTTCGAGGACTCCATTACGCTGTAATAAGTAATGTCTCTTGCATTCAACAACGAAATGATGGTTAACTCAGATCTAAGGAGTGGCATTCGCGCCTTCTGCCACAATCCCTCTTTTCATTCACTCCACAATCCTTGTACTTACCTTCCTTTCTTTTCCTTCAGCTATATCTTCCCCATGCAACTGTCTCAGCTCCATCAAACTCCACTCATCGCCACTTATCCCCCATTCACTCACTTTTGACTCATAACACCTACAGACATAACATCTGGAAAAGAAATCACCATAACTTTTATCGTTTTGCGACTCTGATGCCACCACGCGATCCACGTCAACCACCCGGAGCATTCCCAGAAGACAGCGAATCTGAAGAAGATAGCGTGCAAGTTTCCATCTCAGAGGCGGACTCGGAGACGGGCCCTGTAGATCCTTCAATGAGTAGACTGCCGAGATTACCGCGGTCCTATCATTTTTCAAGATCATATCCAACAGAAGCCCTCTCGTTCAAGGGGAACTACAACTATGATGACGGTACAGATGGGGATGATGAGGATTCGGAATTGGAGTCTGTCATGAGGGGAACCCCAATCACTCATGAAAGTTGGTCACCTCGAACGAGCTATAATTTACGAACTAGTGGTGGTAAAAATTCCTGTGTCACATTTGAGACCATTCTGGGTGACGGTTCAAGTGCATTTGGAACGGAGAAACCAAACGTTATGAGGAAACCTCCGCCTGATAGTAAAACCACCAGCCTTGGACCATGCACGCGATATACCCGAACTCATCCCAGGTAGATGTTTTCTTACTCTTCATAATCGGTTGCATTTGAATAAAACTGACTTCAGCCACTCCTCAAACACTGTAGGCGAAATGTCACACCCTATCTTCCACATATGAATGGAGCAAATAGCGATTACCAAGAAGAATTTGTCCAAAGCGCAGCAGATGAAGCATTCCGATATGATCCTGCGGATACAACACAAAGATCAAGGATTTCCAGGATGTTCCACAGGAGAAGCCGCATACCAGAATCATCTTTCGGCGCTGAAGGATCTGGTACAGAAATGGATCCTTTGGTACAATCAGACGTTGAAAACGATGACAATGAAGGCCCTACCCTGCCTCCTCCACGAGACCAAGATCCATACCCTGTTAGGAGTACCATGACAGAGACGGGCGGCCTCTCCACCACGCGCCAGTCCGTATTCAGAAGCTGGTTAAACAAACTCACTTCTTTCTTATCAGGAAATACCCCGGCTCCTACTGCTACACATTCTCCCCAAACGGTTGCCCAAGTACTCCCCGATTCAATTACCACGGCCACGACCGCCCCAGTGCGAAAGCCTATCTGGGAGATACTTAAAGGTGAAAACGTAAATTTGAAGGAACGGGGTCAGCAATCATTCATCCAAAGTAAGTGATAAACACAACGTGTTAGACATTCATATATGCCTGCACAGTTGCTGAATTGATATAGCCATGGGAAGCCAGCAACCGTCTTTGCAAAATTCATTTGGCGGTATAGACCGCCCTACTTTCCCCCAAATTCTACCTTCTTGGTGGGACACAACCCATCCTTTCCAATCAAGTCAAAGGTAAGTTAAATTCTGAAATGTAGGAGATAAAAACGTATTTATACTAATGATGTGGCCTGTCAGTAACCAACCTACTATGGAAGACCTGATTAAGCTTCGCATGATGGCGCAGATGCGGCAAAGCGATAGGGATACTAGAACAAACGACGGTCTGGGGTTTAGTCCCGGTATGGGATACGTTCCTAGCTCAATTTTTACTCACTCTTCCGACGCTAGTAGTGAATTGAGACGTAGCAGTAGGATTGCCCGATTGCCAGATGGAAAAAATGTCTTTGTCAATGACCCACTTGATACTTCCGCAGTAAGCATGATGGCACCACAAATCGTCCAATTATCCGACGGAAGACGTGTCCGGCTGGATAACTCAACTCGACCATCACAGGCAGACACCGAAGGACCTAGGATTGCCCAACTACCGAATGGCCAACGAATCGTTATCAATGGTGGCAATGGTGATGGCGGTGGTCCATCAGTCTTTGGCCAATTCACTCAGTCGACTCAGGCACAGCCGACCAACTTTCATGTACGACGCAACTCAGCGGCCTATCAATACTTCCCACAAACTAGTCAGTCAGGGACATTCCACAGACATCTCGCAAGTCAGGCTAAAGGAATAGGCTGGGGTCAATCAACCAATAGTTCCAGATTGTCTGCCTTCTTCTAACGATTCAGATGTTACTGAAGATGTGGGTTTAGTCATGAAATCTGCTTTCCTTCGTATAGCTGTAATTATCACGCGATGTATCACTTCGAGCAGCCATACTCAAGAGTAACACATTGGCAGGTGTGCGCAATTGAACATTACTGATGAAAGATGTCATGTTCTATTGTAAGGAACGAGGGTAGGGAGAAGAAGAAGTAAAAGACGAGAGGAAGACGGGGAAGTAGTTTGGGGTGCCGAGGAGAGAAGAGGAGTAAGAGGAAGGCGAGAGGAAGAGAAGAAGGACCGTGCGAGGAGGCGTTAGGGAAGAGAGAGGTACGAGTGGAGGAGACAGGGAAGTGTGGGAAAGCTGAGTCAGCCCGTAGAGCTGACGAAGATATAAAAGACGTAGCCTTAGAGTAGATAAATGCATTGCCCCAAGCAGCCTAGTCTTCTCGAATCTTTCAGTCTACAAAGCCACATTGTCTACACTCAAAGCTTCTAGTTCGATTAAATACAAACGACCGAGGACAACGAAACTATTGTAGCTTAAGGTACTTCCCGGCCTCTACGACGACAGTGGTGCCGCTACACCTATTTCGTGGAAGAAAACCCTAAAAACAAGTAGAATAATCAGAACAGCGCCAATAACTTGGGATAATGAATGTCTCTATCCGTCTAATGTTGCTTGTTCACGTCGTGGATAATGCCTTTCAAGGGCCAATCATTTCCAACTCCCTAATAAGGGCTACACTATGATTTCTCGTTATTACGTCTTAGCGACTGGTAGTAATAGTTAGCGAAGTGAAAAGATCAAATTTGCACGGAGAACTTCCACTTGCATTCTACTAACTGTCAGCGTGTTCAGTCATGAAAGGAGATACAAGTTGATCGCTTCTAAAGGATCAACATAAAGCTGAGTTCCTCCATTTACCGACCTATCGTCTTCGCTGATGTCCGATTGACCTTCTTATACCACAATTGTTTCTCAGTCCACAACTCAAGAATGGCATTCTCGCGACACCTCGAATACTCTTATGCAATAACTGTTCCGGCTCTTATCAAATCTGGTATGACCATCGTTACAGCCCCTATGCACCGAGTATGATCAGCCCTCCAGAAGATGACAACGGATCGATTCAATCCGACTTGACTTATGGATCAGTCGATACGGACGGGCACTACAACGACCCAATCACACCCAACATCAGCCAACTGAATCTCAGAATTACAAAGATACCAAACGACCCTGCATAGCGTCAACCGGATGTCTCTCTTGACTTGTGCAACAACGAAGAACGAATCTGCGAAGCTTTACATGCGACGTACGGCGGGAATCGGACATTCATAAATATAGAAGACAAATACAATTACGTAATGATATTATCGGCTGTGCGCTTTATATCGGGTGACTCACTACACTATAGCCGGGGGGCGAGCCTCCTCTGTTGATGGCTTGTTCTTGTTATTCTTGACGATTTACCGTCATTCCCAAAGTTGCATCCAGGATGCCCCCACGGACATTCACTCCTTCTGTACTCGCCAATATATCCAGAGCACTCAAACCTCCCAGCTTGCCACCCATCATTCCGCCTCATACTCAAACCACCACCAGTAATCGACCACCTACCGATGCAGCTGTGTTGATCCCACTCATGAACATCAATTCAGAACCTCATATACTCATGGAGGTACGTGCGAATAGCATGAGAGTACATGCTGGTGAAGCGAGGTGAGGTAGGACCCTAGAATGGGGGGATTGTGACAATCCCAAGAATATCGGAACCTTGCTGACATTGGATATACTGGAATAGCTTTCCCGGTGGTAAAGCGGATGACGTGAGCTGTAAACATCTTTCTAGGAAGCTAATTGACCTTGGTCACAGACAGACAGAGACCTTATACATACTGCCTTGAGGGAGGCCCACGAAGAATTGGCTTTACCGCCTTCTAGTGTTGAAATCCTCGGTATGTTAGATCCGGAATACAGTCTTGGTAATCGTTCTCGGGTTTGGCCTTTCGTGGTCAGCTAATTCTTAACTTATTGTTCTTGTCGAATCAAACTAATATATATGCAGGGTTTCATTCACTCAGCACCACCGCCACTTTCCAGTGCCGGGTCTTCCCTGTCGTCACTTCCACTATCCTCCTTAACACTGTCATCTGCTGAAGTTTCCGCCATCTTACCCCTTCCCCTCTCAGCGCTATCTGATCCAAGACGCCGTTCCATACATCTATTTCGCCTGAACAGGTTCCGACCATATTACAAGATAAGGGCAGATGATCTTGTGATACCTCTGCCGGGCAATGAGGTTAATATACCAGCACATTTGGAAATATGGGGATTGAGCGGTTGGTTATTGAATAAGTTCGCAGAGAAAGTTGGATGGTTGGATGCGCCGGAAATTGAAAAATCTCCTGAGGACTAGGGTATGAAAATGAGGGCGGGGATATTAGATGAGGTGGCATGGTAGATGCCTTCATCATAAGGGGAAATGTGATTGAAATAATGATCAACAGACAGGTATTCACAATTACAATGACTAAATACTAGCAATATGACATTAGCATAGGTATAAGCATAATGTCATTGAAAAAAGATGACCACTTAAGGAAACTTCATTGTGAATGTACCAGGATTGCGGCTGTAAAACAGGGTGGCCTGTGGCGGGCAGCTATTTGCGAGCATGTTTCGTTGCAATCAAGTGATTGGCTCACCCTCATATTAAATGACTATGAAGAGACCTGTCAAATATGAGTCCCGAATCATTGTCGCCTCAGTTGGTCCTTCTTGCATGCCTTTTGTTTAATTTCCTATGGACCCCTAAGTCTATGATCAGACGGATGACTTTGACCATAACAGTACCGGCTTACTCGTCCTCAGTCAACGCGGTATTTCAACGACTGGAGACAGATCCTTTGATGGTCCTCCGTCCATCCTTCTTTTCCCATTCCCATTTCTTTTCGTGGCTTTTTTCATCGCTTCCCCCCGATATACTCAGCCAAGAGTCACCAAATAGAACGTGTCGTATAAATTATATCCTTTTAAGGAGTGAAGAATCTTCTGGATTTGAAGAACATCAGGAGTTACACCATAAATCTCCTCGTCAAAGGCATTGAAGCCATTAGCTACCTGTACCTGCACATGCGTTTAAAGGCAGCACGATCGACGTTCCACTGCATTGTATTGGTATTGACTGCAGGGGTCAGATGGCAGCCATTCAATATCAGCGAAGAAGAAGCATGTGGGTGAAAGTGAAAGAGTATGCCAGGGTGAAAGAGTAGTACTATCGGTCTATCAGTTTACTGGTCTACATGGTGATACTTCAGGAAAGTAAAGTCCCCCAAGTCCTAAGGGAAACCCGAACAGATCCGCCGCCGTCGCGAGGAGGACTTGGGGGCCATGGTCACGTGACCGACGCCCCCCTTCCGTCCGTCAAAGACGAAGCACCATCTTTCCGCCTGCAGTGAGCCGGTTCGACCGTACAATCCCGGCAAGACCATTACTCCCGTTCGAAACTACCTTATTGCAGTCACAATGTCCCCGATCCTTAAGAGAGACATAGCAGATCAGATACGCCAGACAAAGAAATTCGCAGCAACGGCCATAGGATCATCATATCTAGAGGACGAGCCTTACCGGATTCCTGTGTTCGAAGAACAGCCTGAAAGTCGGATGCTCAAATCAGAAAACATCAAAGATGGCGATAGAGGGGGGCCCGCTTTTACTTCCAGCTCATCTGCAAGGCAAGGTATAGGGGTCCATGGAAGTGAGATCGAACAGGATCACGACTACAGAGAAGCCAGGTGGTTGAACACCAAAGCGGCTGCGGTCGACGGCAAGGGCAAGAGCAAGGCGACTTCCGAAGATCTTGACAACTTAGACGAAGACGAAACGGATCAGTTGGTGTCAGATAGGCTGTCAGTTGATGGCTGGAAGGATAATGGATCATTAGATCAAGGCATGCCGGGCGAAAGCTTTGGTTATGCTGAGCCTGAGCTTGAAATTATGTCAAATGGTGCCAGAGGAGATAAGTGGAAGGACATGATGAGTCTTCTTTTTGAGGTACGTGGTCTTCTTTTCTTCAGGATATATATGGATCACCCAACCTGCGCTAGGCCACTCCTTCTATTCTACTTTCTCTCGTCGGACTTGTCTTCACCGGTCAACTCCTGGAACATGTGGCGCGATGGAGAGTCTTCAGACGCGTTGACGAGCTTTTCATCCTTGTCCCTATGATCGGCAACCTTAAGGGTAATCTCGAGATGTGTCTCTCCGCCCGACTCGGTACATCAGCTAATATTGGCGAACTCGATCATCGTGTCACACGACGTACTATGCTCATCGCCAATATGACTCTTCTTGGTCTCCAATCCCTTATGATCAGTTCCGTCGCGGCCTTTATTAGTTTTGTTCTCGGTCTCTTGACGGTTCATCGACTGGGTGATATACCAGAAGGCGTGACCTACGGCAACAGTACGGATCCCGGTCTTGAAAGTGCTGATCAAGAATGGCACGAGGGTTATACCAGGCCAGGCTGGAAGCAATTGGTGATGGTATTGGCCACTGGAATGGGCAGTGCCGGAATTAGTAGCGCTGTGCTTGGTTCGTTTATGGGAAGCTTGGTTGTTATTTCAAGATGGGCTGGTGCTGACCCAGGTAAATAATTTTTTTCGCCGGTTATTGGATGCTGAAGTTTTCTGCGATGTAACAGATAATATCACTCCGCCTTTGGCAGCATGTCTTGGCGATCTCCTTACCCTTTTCATTCTTTCTCTTCTGGGTACAGCTCTTGTCGGTGCGATGGATACGATAATACCTTTACTGGCTGTTATCATCATGTCTATCGCCGCTGGCTGGTTTACCCGACGTGTTGTGCGTAACGTATGGGTTAAAGAAGTTGCAAAGGGAGGATGGGTCCCATTGGTAAGTAAATCCTTCTGCAACTCAGGGTCAAGCTCACATGGATAGATCGGAGCCATGCTCATTTCTAGTGGAACGGGAATGGTTCTTTCCAAAGGTGTAAGCAAGTACAGAGGATTTGCATTGCTGGCCATCTCCATGACCGGTCAGTGTCGTTGGTAGATATCTTTTTCATCCGAATGCTCATCCCTAGCTAGGCTTGACTGGGTCAATTGGCGCTATCCATGCTAATCGTCTCTCCACTCAATTACACACGCTCCTCCATCCTACTCACCCGCATCCCCGCCCTGTGGCCAACTTATCTTCCTTACATCGGGGCCATCCGGGCCTTTCTCCTCTTCAACGCGGTATAGCTTTGTTCCTCGTCGCTTTCCCATGTCAGGGCGCGTTCTTATTGTTTGTGACTCGGGTTGGTTGGGTTGATATGTCTTTGGGCTGGACAGTATGGGTTGCTTTTTCTTCGATTGTATGTTTTGATGTGTCCCTTATATCATGGAGCAAATGCTGATTCACTGGGCTGGAAGACACTCATATCACTCGTTATGGCTTACTACTTGACTCTGTTCTTCTGGTCGAAGGATCTTGACCCCGAGTATGTCCTGGTTCTCCATCCCCAATTCCGCTATCTCTGATCAAGACTCCTTAGCTCCTACACTCTCCCTATACATTCCGCGCTTGTCGATTTCATGGGCCAACTTCTTCTTATGCTCGCATACGAGACTTGTATCGCACTAGGAAGAGATGTTGTAGTCAAAAATCCATAGGGCTCTGGACTTAATCTATTATCATAGAAATTTGTAAAGTATCCTTCACAACTTTTGATATCATCTGTAACATTTTTGTACTGCATCTGCAGGAAATGCCATATAATTTGCCAGAAATTTCACAAAACTTTGTCATGGCAAAGGACAGTGCAAGTTTATACATCATCGTAAGCACCTTGAAATTAGGGACGGTCAACTACGACCAGCGCCAAGAGAGACACGAGAATGAAGCTTTTTATACAGCTGTAAACAAACCTAAGGGAAACACCAAACTCTTTTATCTAAAATTGACAGCACAATAGTTGGCTAAATATCCACCAGGGAGGCGTCATCTTTATCCCCTGGCGCTTTGACACCCATTGGCTCTGCCTTCAACAATTCTGCAAGAAAAACATAAGCCTCTGACATCCACATCGCCGAGGGTTCAAGACACTTACCGGTCGCAACCTTCTTCTGCTCCCCCTTGAGCCCCTCATCATCTGCCTCGTGCTGGGCCAAAAACCTCTCAACCTCATTCATAATCGCAGCAGTCTCCTCCTCTCCTTCCTCCCCATCTTCTTCACCATCGCTATCCCCAATAGCATCAATCGCAAAGTTGGGTCGGTGCATGACTGCTTCTTGAGCCGCCCGAACCATCTGGCTCTCTTCCCTATACCTCGCTTCCACGTCCGCAAGACTCTTGGTCTCCTGGATGTTGGTATCCTGTGTGTTGGTCGTATTGTTGGTCTTAACAGACGCTTGGGAGGTGAAAGATGCAGAGCGACGTCGTTGAAGGTTACCTTGTTGTTGTGCAGGTGTAAGGAGTGATTCGCGCGCACGGAGGTCGGAGGAAGCGTTTGCGATGGTTTGAGAGTCTGCAACCTTGGCAAGAGAGGGTTTTCGCCATTCTGCATGTTTCCCAAGGGCAGCACCGAAACCATCTGCGAGACGGTTGAGACGGTTCTTGTTACTGTAATATCATTAGCATGAAAAAGAGAGAGGCCCATGAGGCAGCTGAAAGCAGACATACTCGTTGGTGATGACGAGGTTCATCAGACCACCCAATAGACCTTCCGGCCTCTGGTGCGCTTGGTGATAGTCCTCTTCCTCCGTACGTTCGAGTTGGAAAGAAGCAGAAAGATCGCGGTCAAAGAAGTTCTCCAACAGCTCATCGGCCAATACTACCATTCTAAAAGTCGCGAGGTCTGTCATCATTTTATCAGCACGACAAATCGTTAGGTCCGGAATATGTCAGCTCACTTAGATAAGGCAAGTTGTGCGGCCCTGCAGTGGAATCAGACCTTTCCCTTGCACTGGAAGCAGTCTCCTTGTCACCATCCAAGGTCTCCCTATCTTGCGGAGAAGTGACGCTCCCCTCGGGAGCAGTGGCATCTCCAAATTCAAAAGCATTGAGAATGAACTTGGATACCGAGGCCAGGTAGATGTCACCTGGTTCGTTTCGGAAGATAAACTTTGATAAAGTATCAGTCAGCTAGACGGTTGACTAACCAATGATATGTTGATGCTTACCAGCAAAGATTCAGAGAGCTGAATGACTTCATCCTTGGTCAGATATCCATCCTTGTCCTTGTCATGCTGCATATGCGTCAGCAGCTCAAAATTCCGAACAATTTTAACATGCAAACGACATACCAGCTCAAAGAACCACTCGATGGACTCCATCAATCCAGCTGACATCACTCGGTCCAGCCCAAGAACGACATCTTGCAATGAAAGCGAACCTTGGCCTTGCGTATCCCAGGCGAAGAACATCCTGTCAAGTCCATTTAGCTCATAGGCCATGTCAGCAGATAGATAGATAGCGTACCTGTCAATCAACTCATGGTCCGCAACCTTCCTATCCGTTCTCTGGATAAATGCATTCGTCGTCACAGTCTCTTCCCTTGCCCAGGTCGCAATATCTCCCAAAAACACCTTGAAAGTGCTCAGATCGATCCTTGTCTCTACCCTCCCCTGCGCGTCCACTTGTATCCTCGGCTGGTCAAACTGATCTCCAGGGAGACTGATTGGGTTTGGCTGGACTGCGGGACCAGCCTCGGGGGAACATACAGCGGCAAAATAGTGGTCATAAATAATACCAATTTGGTCTTTGGAGAAACTTCCAACTCGTTTAAGATTTCGTACAGCTGCTCTTTTAGAGAATTTTTCAATCTCGTCTGAGATGATGGCACGTAAACGACGTCGTTCGGTGGTGATCGTTTCATCAGTGATGACGCTGAATTCGCGGAAGGCCACGACAAGAAGTTCTTGGAAGTTGGTGATCGCCCGAATACGAGGGTCGGCATGGTCCGGGTGGGCGGAGTCACCAATGGTAGCAAAATATCCGCGCATGAGGTTGATGAACATGCCGTCATCGGTGACTTGGAGAAGGGCCTCGCCGTTGATTTTGAGTACAGCTAATGAATGTTAGTCTCTTTTTTGCAACCTTCAAGGAGCACATACCAAGACCAATCTGGAAAAGAACTTTTACGCCCATAGCGAGAACACAGTCCACGATACGGAAGGCAAAGATAAGAGGCATAGAATTGATATACAGACTCAAGAACCAAGGAAGGGAAGCGACGGAAATTTGGACGTCGACCGATTTGAAGTGTTCATGGATCATGGGGAGACATCGATGAACGAGTGATTCGAAAACTCGCTGGTCCAAGAGAGTACCTTCCATTGAAGGACTACAAGAATATTAGCAGCTCGCTTGTTTATCGTACCATTACCAACCTATAATAACCAGGAAGGATCCTATCGCAGAGAACCTCGAGCAACCAGAAAGCTTGTTGCTCTGACATATAGCTATATAAAGTCAGCGCAGCCATCTGAGCTATGACATGCGTTACTCACATGAGCAACCCAGCCACAACAATGTTCAGTGCCTGGCAGTACCCCAGCTCGGGATTCCTGAAACTATAAGCCACAAGCACTCTCCTCAGCTTTGCAAGGCCCTCTTCGCTTTGGTACGCCTTATACTCCGGTAAGGATCGGTTAAGGTCCTTCTCAATCTCATCTGTAGATTGGCTGTGCTTGCCAGCGTTCTGAGATAAGAGGAGGTCATATGTTTGTGGGTTGGAAAAGCGTAGATCTAGCGGCACGTGAGCAAGGTTTATGAGAGAGAAGATAACGATTTGGATATACAGATTGATCCTGACATGACCTCCCATAATTCACCGCGTAACCTTGAGGGAAGACCGACTTGCAAAAGGCGCTGGAATGGCGGATATCGTAATACTACACAACACTTTAGCCGCCATCTTCAAACTTCTCATCAGACTTACAAGTGAAGTTTCGTCCATGAACTATGTACATAGGTCAGTCTCATCTTTCATACAGATAACGATAAGCGTACTCAAGAAGTATTCCCTCCACAGCCTCATCTTACTCCTCTCTCTCATCTTCCTCGCATCACCGGGGAAACCGAAAGTCTCTCCCAAGCCGCGCTGATACTCTCCTTTTCCATCACCTCCCGGGCCTCTCAAATCACCTTCCCCGTCATGCGCAGTACCTGTCGCTGCGAGTTCTGTGCTGATGAGCAGGTTATCGGTATGAGTTTGGGCATGAGAATTCGAAGGGGAGGCAAGGAGGTATTCCGAATAAAGGGAAGGGAGGAATAACTTGAACCGTTTCATTTGAGGGAGCTGTGATATGGTTAACATTTGCTTAGAAGAATGATGCTTCGGCATACCTGTGATTTGAGAGCATCCCGCAAGAGGATAGCGAACTGCTCCGCTGCTGGCAAGAGCGACGTAAGTTGCAAGACCTTGTAAATGTAAGCGCAGCTCGACATGCTAGGGGACCAATAGGCTCACAATCCTCATACCATGCCATGTTGCCAGCGACAGCGCGAACACGCCTGCTCTCGAATTCAACCTGATCATCTCATAAGCGCGCCATGTCCTGTCGGTGTGCATTATCGACAATGACCGAAAGCTTACCTCTCGACCCGGCGAATGGTGTACAGCGGTATTGTAGACCTGCATGACCTCCTGTCCAGTGATATGAAGCATAGAAATGGCGGTAACAATGAGAGCTTCCCAGCCTGCAACCACCCGGTAATCAGCACCGGCCCATGTCACCATGTCATCTAGGCAGCCAGTAGAGATAGCTCACATAGACCTCCTCTTTACCCTCTACACTCAGCACTGCGCTGATCTCCATACCCTGCATCTCGCCCGCCTTGGGTCCGTTGCCGTTATGCGCATGGTGATTTCTGATTTTTACAACGGAAGGCGGATCTGAGGGGCCTAAGAGCTGTTCTTGAAGGGGTACGTTGAAGAAGTCCCTTGTATATTCGTCTTTGGACTTTTCACGGTAGCTGCGGAGGTGCATAGGGAGGGACATGGCTGGGGAAGTTGAGATGGAAAAGGAAACAGTGGAGTTGCGAGTTGTGGACCTTGTGGTATAGTGTTGTGGGAATAAAGATTCAACAGTGACACGACTACTGTACTACGTATTACTCCAACCAATCACTCTATTCCAACCCATGTCATTTCGCCATACATTTGCATTTATGTTGCATTATTAGTATCATAGGATAGAGGTCATCGGTGACTATCTACTCGTGCATATACAGGGGCTTAACGACCAGTGCAGCTCATAGAAATGGGGATTAGAAATCGAGATGCGGTGTTAATGGGACTTGGCCGAGTGATTAGAAACCCCATCTCCGATTACAATCAACGTCTAATCCTGATTAGAGTCTGTAACGTCACCTTTCCGTCTCCCTATGCTTCCGAAAGCTATCCGACCACCACCAACGATGCGTGTTAGGATATCACAAGATTACTAACATGTCTCAGGAAATGCCGCCGTGTATTTCATCCTCTTCATCACGATTCTATCCCATAGATCAACTACAAAACTTTGCCAAACTATCCCTCGTTCCACTGCCCATTATTGGATGAGCGAATAGCAGACATCCTCTCGAGATATGCAACCCAGACATTATCCACAAACATCTCATCCGTCTAAAGCCTCATTAATCCTTGACTTCCCGTTCAACCTACACACAAAGAAAAACTCACCATCATCAAATCGACCAACCTCCTCCTAAACTCCAACTTTCTCTTCTTGGCATCCAATTCGATCCCCCAAATTCTCGCATCATCATTCTCTTCCTTGTGCACAATCGCATCGACCATGGCTTCGGCCATGACAGCACGTGATTCTGCGCCGTTACGGTAAGAGCTGGGTGTTGACATGCGCTGGTAAGCGCGTCGAGTAGGCTGGTCAAGCTGGTAGCCTGAGCACCTTTGAGACGTCTGAGAATATGAGCGAGCGTGAGACTGTCCTTCAGCCTGGGCCTGGTCATTAGAAGCAGGATAACGGCTATTAGGGGAAAGAGCGTGCATAGGAGGGGTATGGGTGAGCGCAGAGTTGGCAGCTGCGGCCTGCGCGGCTTGTGCAAAGGTAGCATCTCCGATCTTGGAGGATTTACGAACATGAGTCTCGGTTAAAACAGGCTGCTGCACAGGGGAAGTCAGGTACTCATTTGCTTGTTGCCCATAAGCTTGCTGTTGAGGAGTATAAGTCCTTACAGGCGAGCTTCCTTGGTGAATAGGGGTAGGGGCGCTACCGTAAGATAGCGGCGAGACCTGACGATACTGCGCAGGAGCAGCGGGGGGTTGTTGGGGCACGGTTTGTTGGGCGATTAAAGAAGGCTTGGCGATAGGTGCAGGAGGAGCAGTACCAAGGATACTGGCCAAAAGGTCGTCGGCCGTCTCGTATTTGGCAGGTTCTGAGGCGACGGGCGCCAGAGCAGCTGCTGGTTCTGGTAGCAATGCGGAAGGAGGAGCAGCCACTGGGGAGGCAGCAAAAGAAAGAGGGACAGAGACGGAAGCTTGAATGTTCATTGTCGGTTGAGTTAATGGGGGCACGGGTGCAAGCGTAGGAGCAGGAACAGGGTGTGGGATGATCGGCTGGTTCACTGGGACTGCCACTGAGGCCGGACACACATTGTCCTGTTGAGACGATATGGACTGCTGTAGGACTGAAGGCTGCGCAGTCGGCGGCTTTAACGAGTTTAGCATGTTAAGTCATGACTCCCCCTGGCATGTAATATGCTCTTGGACCTACTTTCATGAGTCCAGCAAAGAGCTTGCTTAGGCCGTCTTCGGCAGGAGCAGCTGTTGACGGAGCAGACTGGGGTGCTTGTGGTGTTGGTGAAAAAGAGGCTTCTGGGCGCTTTGACGGTTCTCCAACGATTCTATAAGGTTGCTTTAGCTAGATCTTTGCTGGCTAGGTCAAAGTCAGTATGACTCACCCTAAGATAGTGGTTCTAAACTTTTGAACAAGCTCATGTCCTTCGCTAAACCATACACCTATCCTTGTCTCTTCTCCGTGTCAGCCATATCTCTGCACATTCTCATTGCAGGACTTACTGTCCCCTCTGCGGGCCACTTGCAGCATTCCATCATCAAGCGCCGTCAATTTCATTTCTCCTGGTACCAACGGAATTGCAGGATTTTTCACCGTCTGCCTATTAAGCATGTACAGCAGATACTCTGGACTCTTCTCACTGCCCCCACAGTTCATTAGCAGCCTTTCCTCCTCTGACAATAGACAACATCGCCGAAGACCTACCGCTTCACGACGAACAGGGGTCCCTCCTGCTTCTGCTTCTCCCATCTTCCGCTCCTCTCATCGTAGTGATAAATTACAGAGTACACTGATGTCTCCAAGATCGCAATAATCGAAGGGTCCGCACGTTTAACGGAGCGGAAATTTGTGGCGTTGCGGAAGTCGAGGAGACGCTGGTCATCTGTTGGGGACCTTGAAGCCATGATTGGGAGTGGGGAGTTTCTACGAACAACGGTTGAGATGCAGATGAGAGGCCTATAAAACTAGTGGCCTCGAGTACGACACTGATAAAATTATGTAGAGCTGAGAGAAAAGCTAAAGAACGCGGAATTATATGGGGATCTGACGGACTTAGGACGAAAGAGGAGCAGAGATGACAGAATTGATGTCGCAAGTTGCTACCAGCGTTTTGCAACTGCATATTTATGTCCTCCATTAATTTTATATGCAACACATCTACGCTCATACCCGCCATATACATCAGCCCATCGCTGACCATACCACATTCACCTTTATCATTGACCTGACCTCGTTTCAGCAGACGCTGGCACTATGCAGCTTCTCTACTTCCGCTGGACTTCTCCACTCTGTGCTGATGCCTTAACAGGTACTGTCGACTCCTGCCAATTTCTAGACTGTTCAAGATGTCCCCGCTGCTGGAATTCCAATTTCCTAAAGAAATATCTCACAACACCAACAGTACCGATCAGCAGCATGTTTTTTTGGACGGTAAGCTTCATTCTGTTTTAACTGCCATCTGCCGTCACTGCTAACCATTCCTCTTTCTCTCAGCTGATGCCTGGGAAGGAGATGCTTATGGGAGGACGACCATAAACTCAATATGATGATACATCGGACCCTGAAAGGATATCAGTCTCAGCAAATTCCCTCAATGACCGCCACACACAGTACGATCTCCATCGACCAAACCAATTATGAAGAAAGCCATCAAGAAAGACTTTCTATCGTTCACATATCACCTAGTTTGCCAACATTCTCACCCCTCAAAACGAAAAGATCGCAGCATACACCATCCTGCAAGTCAACTTTCACCGCAGAGTGGTCGATGACTTTGTCGTAGTTGACAACACTAATCGAAGAAGAAGTGAAGATGGACCAGGATTGGCTGTCAAGCTGTACGTACCGCCGCTTGAAGCCCAAGGAAGGAAAGCTCAACATCCTCAGTAATCGTTGGTTCTTAGCCAATAGCTATTATAGTTTATATATACACCATTGCCTCGTGTCATGAAGGACTACCTCTTATCACAAGTGATGACAGGACTCGTTTTCTGATTTTCTATCATTACAGAGGACGGCTGACTTTCCATTGTGCATTTGCCCTTTGGCCCATCGGTTCCTTACAGCACCGATGCTATAGCAGACATGCACATGTCAATGTCTTGCCTCTTCCCATGGTTCCATTCGTCCTCTGTTCCATTCGTCCTCTTCCTCGTCATCTTTTGTCATTTCTCAATCGTCCATGACCTATCATGTCCCACAGCGAATACCTGGCCCACCATGAAGACACAAGTATCCCAAACTACTGGATAAATGAATCTACAAAAAGCTTTAGTGACGGCTGGGGCTACCAAGTCGAGTCGATCGAGAACTTCTCCAGGGACTCTATACGCGCAAGGAGGCTGACCAAACTCATTGGCTGGGCCAAGATTCTGAGCTGAGCACAGAAGAGTGGAAGGACAAGGAAAAGGGGAGAAAGCTTCTTCAGCTCGGAGGTTTGCTACTCCAAGTCAACAGCTCTCTCTGACTTGTTGTAAGGTGTCTATGAATGCATATATAAGAGAAAGAGACTATCGTAGAATCTAAAAGAAAGTAGTCACGCAACTCCGATCCCACCACGCCACAAACGATCTCTCCCAGAACTCCGTACCTCAGGCTCCCATCTTCTCGCTCATTCAACACGCCCACTCGAGGAGATGGGAGTAACCAAGAACTGTATTGGCAAACCCTTCTGTTCCGTCGTTGCGAGACCTAGTTAGAGGGTTCAACGATGCCAAATAATTTGAGAAAGCCATTCATTCGGCCGGGTGCCAGAGGTTTGGTGAGTCCATCGGCAACCATTTGGTGCGTGGGCAAATAGGCTAGGCGTAGATGATGTTGGGAGACAAGATTACGTAAGTGGTGGAAACGAATGTCGATTTGTTTGCAACGCGTGTGTGCAACTGGATTTTGAGCAATAGTGAGAGCAGCTTTGTTATCACCATGCAGGGGAGTCGGGCCACTCACGGGGAAACCAATCTCCCATAGTAGCTGCCGAAGCCAAACTAATTCCTTCGCAGCGTGAGACAGCGTATGTATTCGGCATCACCCGTAGCGAGTGCAGTGCAGGGCTGTCGCTTCGATTGCCAACTCACTGCTCCGCCACAGAGGCGAAACACGTAGCCGCTGACGGACCGACGAGTGGAGATATCACTGGTGCCATGGTCAGCGTCGGCGAAGCCTTCCAGTCCTGTACCGTCGGGATGATAAGCAAAAGTGATGCCCAGGTGCCGAGTATGGTGCAAATACCGCAGGGAGTGTAGAAGAGCTCGCCAGTGGATCTCTGAGGGGTCATTAGCAAACCGTGACAGTAATCCAATAGAAAAGGAAAGGTCGCCCCGAGTGCCTAACATGGCATACATCAACGAGCCCAGAGCCTGAAGGTACCGATTTCGATCACAGGGGGGGTCATCTGGTGTACGAGGAGATAGGAGGGTGTTGGATGGTAACGGGCTCTTTGTAGGACGAAGATCTGAAACATTGAAACGTTCGAGAATTGTTTCAATGTAATGCTGTTGGGAAAGATGCAGAGTGCGCGCCGAGCGGTCGCGTTTCACTTGGAGACCTAAGATAAAGTGCAGCTCGCCCAGGTCTTTCATCTCGTACCGCTTACTCATTTGGGCCTTAAACTCATCCATCACAGACAGCTGTCGTGCAGCAATCGTGAGGTCGTCAACGTACACGCCAACAACAATGTAGGAGGAACCTTGACCTCGAACATAAACAGAGTAGTCGGAGTAGGTGCGAGTGAAGCCGAAGGACGTCAGTGTAGAGTGCAGTTCCTGGTACCAAGCACGGGGAGCTTGGTTTAAACCATATAGCGCTTTATCCAGCTTCCATACCATGCCCGGCTTAGTGTCGTACCCCTCAGGTTGATCCAGATATACGTCTTCTTCGAGCTTACCATACAGGAAAGCAGTTTTGACATCCATCTGATGGAGTTCTAGGTCATGGTGAGCAGCTAACGCGAGAATGACACGGATAGATTGGAACTTAGCTACAGGGGCGAAGGTTTCCTCATAGTCAACACCAGCAACTTGATCAAAGCCACGTGCACATAAACGAGCTTTGTACCGTTCGATTGAGCCATCGGCGTGGCGCTTCACCTTGAACACCCACTTGCATGAGACGACCTTGGACTGAGGAGGTAAAGAGGAGCGCGGAACATAATGGAAAACCTGCGCTTTGATTAGTGAGGCCATCTCGTCATCAGCAGCTGCTCGCCAGTCCGAAGCCTGAGGGCTAGCCATGGCAGATCGCCAGGAGCGTGGTTCTTGAGAGACATTGTCAAGAGCTTGAGTGACAAAGGCATGGATGGGCATGCCTAGGGCACCGGCTGGCAGACGAATATCAGAGGGGTGATAGCTGGGGTTGCCTGGATGACCTAGATAAGTGTCGAGATCAGACTCGTAGGATGAGCAGGTGGTGAGAGGTTCTGATGAGGTGAATAGACTCAGCCGTTCAGGAGGTTTGACAGGTCGACCGGAGCGAGTGCGCGGCAGCGATGAATCAGGCGGAGGCAGTGGAGACCGCTCAACGGGAGGAGCGTCACCTGGGACATAGTACCAGAAACGGTGGTCAGGCGGTACACCAGAAGTTTCAGAGCTAGGAGGAGGAGCATCATTACCGGAGTCGGAAGATAGGACCGACTCACCGCGAGGACCTGCAGGAGTATTGATATCACCAGCGCCATCACCGCCATCAAGGATACCAGAGCTGCTAGAACATTCGGGAGAATCGAGGTCATTATCCTCATTGTTGTAATCATCACGTCCGGGGTTACCGCCATCACCGCCATCACCGCCATCACCGCCATCACCGCCATCACCGCCATCACCGCCATCACCGCCATCACCGCCATCACCGCCATCACCGCCATCACCGCCATCACCGCCATCACCGCCATCACCGCCATCACCGACATCACCGACATCACCGACATCACCGACATCACTACCACCACCGCCATCACTACCATCGCCATCATCATCATCCCCAACAGCAGAGACATTTCGCAGTGGAGTTTCCGAAAGTAGGCGCTGGAAGGAGGAAATGTCGGGGGGATGAGCAGATGCGAAAGGAAACTGGGTCTCGTCAAAGACAACGTCGCGCGAGATGACAAGTTGGCGGGCAGCAGGGTCCCAGAGCCGATAAGCCTTCTGTTCAAGAGAGTAACCAAGCATGCAACAGAGATAGGCTCGAGGCGCTAATTTGTGAGGGCGTTTATGCTTGGGAAGAAGAACCCAGGCAGCACAACCAATGACGCGAAGATGGGCGAGGTTGGGAGGACGAGCATGTAAAATTTGGTAGGGAGTCGAGGGGACGGAACGGGAAGGGGAGCGGTTCTTGAGATAGACAACAGTCTGCATCACTTCAGCCCAAAGACTGGAAGGTAGCCGAGTTTCAGAAAGGATAGCCACTGTACGTTCGACGATAGTTCGGTTGGCACGTTCAGCAACTCCATTTTGTTGTGAACTATAAGGGACAGTCGTCTCGTGGCGAATCCCACGCATGGCCAGGTACTCAGAAAATACAACGTTGACAAACTCTCCACCATTGTCAGATCGCAGAGTGCGAAGTTGACGTTGATAACTGCGTTCGACAAGCGGTAGCCAGCGCATGAAGCAGGATAATACATCGCTCTTATGTCTAACGAAATACGCCCAGGTATATCGTGACCAGTCATCCACGAGCACCAGCATATAGCGAGCCAGACCCTCACTCTGGACACCCATGTCACAGAGATCTGTGTGCACAAGAGCAAGAGGAGAGTCAGCACGGGTATCGCTGGATGGGAAGGGAGGACGGGTGATTTTCCCTTGGACGCACCCTTGGCAGACAGGAGACGAGGGCCCAGCGACAAGACGACCACCGACACTGAGGTCGGACAACAGGCGACGGAGAGAGGGCAGCGAAAGATGAGAGAGGCGTCGGTGCCAGATGTCAATCGGGGCACTCACGACGCTTACCCTGACGAAAGCGGGAGGCGAGGTTGGGTCTATGACGGCCGGAAGAGAGATCAATTGACCGGAGGGAGGACAAGGCGGACGACACACATCGAGAACCCAACTGTTGTTGCGCAAGCGCGCGCGCAGAACAGATTCGCCGTGATAGAGAATGTCACTGTGGCCATTCGCCATGGAAACTCGAACACCAGCGGTCATGATCCCGGTCGTCGACAGTAAATTAAAGCGCAATCCAGGAACCAACAGGACATGGCTCAGTTGAATCGGTGTGCCACGGTGATTGAGGAAAACAGCTGTGCCCGCTTCATTGGCAGTCAATGAACCGCCATTGGCGACAGTTATGGTTATGGGAGAGATGCGGTGAAGGTCTTGTAGCCAGGATCGGTCACCGGTCATGCTTTCAGATGCACCGCTGTCCAGAATCCACTCAGAGGTACATTGCGAGAGCAGTGGATGCTGGACAAAGAGAGACCGAACGGTGGTAGTAAGACGATTGAAGATGGTGACGGGGGCCTTGGGAGACGCGACAGCGATCTGACCATGACCAACGGACGATTCAGCAGCGGAAATGGAGGAGACAGATGCAGTGGGCTTGCGATGTCGGCGCCGACCACGAGTTTTCTTGTTTTCCTGAGGGCAATCAGGCGCCCAGTGATCGGGAGCACGGCAAATATGGCAAGGATAGCGAGCAGACGGACCGCGAGCAGACGGACCTTGAGCAGCGAGGGCTTGAGTAGAGCCACCCCGCTTTTGAGCGGTATCAAAGTTGAGGATAGCAGCGCGCAAGGCGTCAGATTTGAGGTTGGAGCCAGACAGATTAGAGGTACCAGACAGCACAGAGGTGACAAAGGTGTCAAACCGGGAAGGAAGACCGCGAAGGTAGAGTGCACAGAGTAATTTGTCGACAGTGAGTTCCATTGCTGTGAGATCGCGAGCCAGAGAGCCCATGGTCCCAAGCCACGTGGCGATATCGGTGTTCGCAGTGCATACTGTGTCAACAAGAGCACATACTTTAGAGTATAGCTGTTCAGGACCAAACTCGCCAAAGTCACGGACCAAAGCGGCATATAAGGTAGCAGCAGTGGTGTAATGACTATAGTTGGGACGGAGGGAAATGACGAGGGTCTCTCTAATGCTTTCGCGGATGAGTTGATCAATATCCACATCAAAGGTACCTGGGGCGATTTCAGTGGACTTGGTAGAACCTAGGGAGTCCATGGGACATTCAACGGTAGACTGGGGCGAAGGCAAATCTATGTAGTGACGAACTCGGGCATAGGTCAACGCGGACATGATGCTGTCGTTCCATGTAGGGAAATCTTCGCGAGTGGACAGCTTCAGCCCTCCGTCACGAAGGAGACGATCGGAGATAAATTTGGCCACGGTAACATAGTCAAGGACGACCACCATAGTAGATGTTGAGAAGTTCTTGGGTTCTTGGGTGAAGTTGGGTAGATGTGTGGGAAAATTCGATAGATGGTGGTTTGGTTGGTTGTAGTTTATTAGACACTAGTCAGACAGTGATGTGGGAACTGCTTAGGGAGATGCTCAACCTAGCAGCCACAAGGTCTCATAATCTGTTGTAAGGTGTCTACGAATGCATATATAAAAGAAAGAGACTATCGTAGAATCTAAAAGAAAGTAGTCACGCAACTCCGATCCCACCACGCCACAAACGATCTCTCCCAGAACTCCGTACCTCAGGCTCCCATCTTCTCGCTCATTCAACATGACTGAGACATCAAAATCCCAAAAGACTGTGCTTTTATTCAGAATTAGTCACATCTGGCTCCACACAGGTGTACTAGAATCCTCCACAGCAGTGACGACGCACCAATCAACACCGTCGCAGTCAGAAGCAGCCACTGTAACATGCTTTCAAACTGCCAATACCTCTGAGATAGACAACTCGGAGACAACTCCTGTTCCGATTTCTGCATCTGCAGACATGTGAGATTCTGGTACAACGACTAACCCAAAACCTATTACTGGTTCGACGGCGGATACAACAACAGCAGCCAGCACAACTGCTCCTGAATGATGTAGATCTACCATGGAAGCTGATACCTTTTACAATCAAAATAGTCCCTCGAGATTCAGAAACTTCCTCGACCCTTTATTATCCCAATGGCACTGATGATAGTGAGTGAGGTTCACTGTAATTGTCATCACTCATTCAATGTCGTGGTGATAAAAGAAGAAGAAAGCTTGAGGAAATACCCACTCACTTAACCCCAGCGACCCTATGAATCTACCACTAATTTATGAATCTAATTTAAGGATCACTTTGAATATATTGGACCTTCTTTTGTTCAAATTTAGGTATTCGTATGCAGCGGCTATCAAATATGGTTTCAGTTATTTTCCTTCTTCCTTCGTTCATCCGACCGGCAGATAATGGGGGGGCCACATAAGATAAGAGATCCGGCAACTCGTTTTCGGCTGATTAAGTAGTCATCAAGGACATTTATCGGAAAGTGAAGGAACATCGAAATCTTGTTCTGTGTCTTCATCGCCACCATTAATAGCGACAATGCCTCCAAAGAGACCTCTTAAAAGGCGCAGCGAAGACGAAGGTCGCAAACAGACCAAGCGCACAGGAAAAAACAAACGCGAGCAGACTTACGATACTTATGATGAAGCCTTGGACGGTGGAGTGGAGATGGAGGAGAAGGGCGAGAGGTATCGCGATGGCGACAAGGTGCGTCAGAATTTTGGCCAAGATAAAGGAGCGCAAGGTCTTAAAGAATACAGGCTCAGAGGTTCTACGAACGAGCTGTAGAACTTTATGCAAAGGCCTCAGAGCTTGAAGAGACTTATGACGCTACGTACAATCGGCAAGTCGAAAGCATCCGTTGATGACGAGATCAACGCTAATGGTATATGTGACAGTGCTCGAGCTCTCTACACTCTGGCTACCAACTTCCTCCTCCCTCCCTCTTCTCTTCCTCTCCTGCGCGAATCCATCACCCTTTACCAACATGCCACCACCCTCAGCAATTCTCCCCTCTTGCTCATGGATGTCGCTTTCAATCTTGCGCAGACGTTCATTACTTTGGCCGACATCATGGATGACTTGCGAACTGTTGATGATGCCGAGAAGGACGAAGCAGTTTTAAAATTGCGAAATGATGCCAAGGTCACTCTAGCGGAGGTCATGGACGGTCAAGAGGCCTACCTCAAAACCATCGCTGCTCAGGGCAATGCGGATGCAGAGGAAGGGGAAGAGGTTATGGAGCAGATAGAAGAGGGAGCAGAAAATCAAAGTATGGAAGTTGATGCGGGAGACAAAGAAGAGGACGAAGAAGGCGGCAACACATCAACTTGGGAGACACATCTTCCCACGCCATCTACATATATAGATACTGTACTTGCCCTTATCGACCTTCACCTATTATTATGGGAATCTACATCAACTCCTCAGCCACCTACCGAAGAGGAGCAGATCGCAGTTCGTATCATTCTTGATCGTGCTGCTTCTATTGCGCCCGCGGGGCGGCAAGCTGAACTCGACCTAGCTGAGATTAAGGTCCTTCTTACCATGGACAGGAT
>NC_026754.1:572500-575000 GCF_000149245.1 Cryptococcus neoformans H99 | reverse complement strand
TCCTCCAATATCCTTTCTCTGAAATCCCTTGCTACCTTCCTTCCCCTCCAGACTTTTTGTATTTCGATAGCTGCCAATTCTTGATGACGCTTCTCTTCTCGAGCGAGTCGTTCTGCCCGGACAGAGCTTAGTAAGTCCGATGAGCTTGTGGACGTGCTGGTTGAGAGGTTGACATTGTTGCTCTTCGAGTTGGACAAAAGGAAGGCTGGATCGAACATGTTACGCCCTGGGCTGTCTGCTTGTCGAGGAAGTTATGATCTATCAATAACAGATAGAGAAGATGAACAATTTGCAAAAGACTGACGACACATCATCATCACCTCTCACGCATCCGTTCGTCAGTCTATCGATCAGCTCTCGGCGGCAAATAACAATCGCTCTGCATCTTCCACGTCATGTCACTATAAATCATCGGTATAATTGGACATCCATCCGTGACTGGCAAGAATGAACAACGAAACAATGTAGGAGAGAGGCTAATACCTTCATTCAACAGTCGGTGTTACCGGTTAATTATTGTTATGCATAACGACACCGCGCTACATCAGCAATCTGTGCTTTTCATTCATGACATACATTGACCAACCAGTACAAATAGACATAATGATTAGGCTGGCACATCTTTGCAGCACATCTCGTTACTAACAGTCGTTCAAGTCATTACGTATCCTAAAATACTATCATAACGTCCAAATGATGAAAGGTGATATATTCCCAAGTCCGTCATTCTGGCGATTCCCTACTATTTTACAGCTGAGCTCATATGTACAATTTCTGACGTCCAAACACTCTCGCTTCTTGCTGCTCATCGTTGATATTTGGAGCGATGCTTGGTAGGGGCTAAGTAGGTATCCTTCCAGCTACTAATCTGGCACCATTCTCCACCATCCCTAACATATGCGCTGGTAGAAATCCTTCGCCAACGCCCGCGACGCCTGCTAGGGTGTTCATCTGTTGGAAAAGCTTATAATCTCTTGGGTGTAAACCAGCCGCTGAAGGACCGAGGAGGTGAGGGCCTGCAATTACACCGACTGTACTCCGGCAATGTTAGGTCTTGGCGGAATCTGGAGAGAAAGGGCAAAACACGTACAGGCAAATGCAGCAACAGCAAACACAGCAAACCTTCCGAGGGTATCTTTGAAATCATTCGTACCGTAGAAGAAAAACTGGACGACCCCGCCTGTCACCTGATCCGTTGTCCAAGAATGTCTCTTATGACGGCGGTGGACAGACCCTAATGAGATGTCAATATTTCATTACATCCCATGTCCAAAGGCGAACTTGCCTCCTCCATGTTTGGCACTCTTCAGCTTCTTCATTTTAACCTCATTCTCTAAGATTGTACACCTGACACCCAGGGCATCCACCAATGCCTCATACTCCTCTTCTCCTTCTGCGATAGTCTCTCCAGATTTGGAGAGCGCTTCCAAATGCTTATGATCTCGTGGATGAGCGCGTTGTAAAATCTGATCGGAATTGATGGGAGGAGGCTCGGCCGTATAGGCCGGTGGCTCTGAAGAAATTGTTTCGTGAAGAGCCGAATCTGTCGCTGTGCTGGCATCGATATATTCACGTATGCCTTCCTCAATGCGGGCAGCAGGGCCTTCTGAAGTTGAGTTCGTGGATTGGGCAGATCTTCCACCAACCTTCCTCATGCGCTGTGTCGTGACAATCGTCTCCACGAAACCATCCTCCATTTCTTCCTCTTCCACGCGTTCGACTGCCATCAGCCTTCTTCCCAGTTCGTCCCCTAGGTTACGAGAGATAGTGCCTCCCGCTGAACTCGCTGTAGCACTGCCGATGCCGCGGCCTGCCCCGCCACCAGCCAATGCAGCCGCAGCACGAGCTTCATCCAAGTCGAAACGCATACGGTCGATGGTTTCTCTGAGAGCTAAGTTCTCCTGCTTTTGCACTTGAAGATGAGACTCGGCTTGGCGAGCTCGAGAAAGGTCAGCTTCAAGACGCTTGATCTCGTCCTCTAGAGCTTGTATTTCTTGAGTGAGTTTTTCTTCGTCAGCGGAGTGAGCGTTGACAGCTTCTTCCAGCTCTCGGATCTCTTGATCACGGTCGCGAAGCATATCTCTCAACCTCTGCGCCTCATCTGCAAGGGTATAAATATATGGACTCTCTCAAACTAGATCCGTGCTCACCACATTGAGAGTTATACATCTTCTGCATGTTCGCATGGTTGGCCCTCGCATTCTCCAGGCTTCTCTGTAGACTAAGTATATCCGCCTCAAACTAGATAGATCATCATCAGCTACCATTCGTGTATTCAGAAGGATATACCCTACACCGGAGATTTGTATGAGCTGTGCACGGTCCTTTCCTCGCATTTCCTTCTCGTCTTTGCGCCTTTGAGCAATCTCAGACTGAGTCTCTTCAAGACGCGTTTGGAGATCTTCCACCAGCCTCTCGTTCTCCGCGCTGCTCCTTGGTCATTTATCTTGTACAGTCTGTACAATGAAGCACTTACCCTTGAAGAGCGAGCGACTTCTCA